>NC_088219.1:0-128047 GCF_036934945.1 Oncorhynchus masou masou
AACAGCAGGTAATGGTCTCATCCCAGTGGTCTCCGTACCTGTCAGACTGACTGGGTATCTGTCTACTAACAGCAGGTAATGGTCTCATCCCAGTGGTCTCCAGTACCTGTCAGACTGACTGGGTATCTGTCTACTAACAGCAGGTAATGGTCTCATCCCAGTGGTCTCCATACCTGTCAGACTGACTGGGTATCTGTCTATTAACAGCAGGTAATGGTCTCATCCCAGTGGTCTCCGTATACCTGTCAGACTGACTGGGTATCTGTCTACTAACAGCAGGTAATGGTCTCATCCCAGTGGTCTCCATACCTGTCAGACTGACTGTATCAGACTGACTGGGTATCTGTCTCATTAACAGCAGGTAATGGTCTCATCCCAGTGGTCTCCAGTGGTCTCCGTATCTATCAGACTGACTGGGTATCTGTCTACTAACAGCAGGTAATGGTCTCATCCCAGTGGTCTCCGTATCTGTCAGACTGACTGGGTATCTGTCTATTAACAGCAGGTAATGGTCTCATCCCAGTGGTCTCCGTACCGTACCTGTCAGACTGACTGGGTATCTGTCTATTAACAGCAGGTAATGGTCTCATCCCAGTGGTCTCCGTACCGTACCTGTCAGACTGACTGGGTATCTGTCTACTAACAGCAGGTAATGGTCTCATCCCAGTGGTCTCCGTACCTGTCAGACTGACTGGGTATCTGTCTACTAACAGCAGGTAATGGTCTCATCCCAGTGGTCTCCGTATCTATCAGACTGACTGGGTATCTGTCTATTAACAGCAGGTAATGGTCTCATCCCAGTGGTCTCCGTATCTATCAGACTGACTGGGTATCTGTCTATTAACAGCAGGTAATGGTCTCATCCCAGTGGTCTCTGTACCTGTCAGACTGACTGGGTATCTGTCTACTAACAGCAGGTAATGGTCTCATCCCAGTGGTCTCCGTACCTGTCAGACTGACTGGGTATCTGTCTACTAACAGCAGGTAATGGTCTCATCCCAGTGGTCTCCGTACGTACCTGTCAGACTGACTGGGTATCTGTCTACTAACAGCAGGTAATGGTCTCATCCCAGTGGTCTCCGTATCTATCAGAGTGACTGGGTATCTGTCTACTAACAGCAGGTAATGGTCTCATCCCAGTGGTCTCCGTACCTGTCAGACTGACTGGGTATCTGTCTATTAACAGCAGGTAATGGTCTCATCCCAGTGGTCTCCATATCTATCAGACTGACTGGGTATCTGTCTACTAACAGCAGGTAATGGTCTCATCCCAGTGGTCTCCGTACCGTACCTGTCAGACTGACTGGGTATCTGTCTATTAACAGCAGGTAATGGTCTCATCCCAGTGGTCTCCGTACCGTACCTGTCAGACTGACTGGGTATCTGTCTATTAACAGCAGGTAATGGTCTCATCCCAGTGGTCTCCGTACCTGTCAGACTGACTGGGTATCTGTCTATTAACAGCAGGTAATGGTCTCATCCCAGTGGTCTCCGTATCTATCAGACTGACTGGGTATCTGTCTATCAACAGCAGGTAATGGTCTCATCCCAGTGGTCTCCGTACCTGTCAGACTAACTGGGTATCTGTCTATTAACAGCAGGTATTGGTCTCATCCCAGTGGTCTCCGTATCTATCAGACTGACTGGGTATCTGTCTATTAACAGCAGGTAATGGTCTCATCCCAGTGGTCTCCGTACCTGTCAGACTAACTGGGTATCTGTCTACTAACAGCAGGTAATGGTCTCATCCCAGTGGTCTCCGTACCTATCAGACTGACTGGGTATCTGTCTATTAACAGCAGGTATTGGTCTCATCCCAGTGGTCTCCGTACCTGTCAGACTGACTGGGTATCTGTCTACTAACAGCAGGTAATGGTCTCATCCCAGTGGTCTCCGTACCTGTCAGACTAACTGGGTATCTGTCTATTAACAGCAGGTATTGGTCTCATCCCAGTGGTCTCCGTATCTATCAGACTGACTGGGTATCTGTCTATTAACAGCAGGTAATGGTCTCATCCCAGTGGTCTCCGTACCTGTCAGACTAACTGGGTATCTGTCTATTAACAGCAGGTATTGGTCTCATCCCAGTGGTCTCCGTATCTATCAGACTGACTGGGTATCTGTCTACTAACAGCAGGTAATGGTCTCATCCCAGTGGTCTCCGTACCTGTCAGACTAACTGGGTATCTGTCTACTAACAGCAGGTAATGGTCTCATCCCAGTGGTCTCCGTACCTGTCAGACTGACTGGGTATCTGTCTATTAACAGCAGGTAATGGTCTCATCCCAGTGTTCTCCGTACCGTACCTGTCAGACTGACTGGGTATCTGTCTACTAACAGCAGGTAATGGTCTCATCCCAGTGGTCTCCGTACCGTACCTGTCAGACTGACTGGGTATCTGTCTACTAACAGCAGGTAATGGTCTCATCCCAGTGGTCTCCGTACCTGTCAGACTGACTGGGTATCTGTCTACTAACAGCAGGTATTGGTCTCATCCCAGTGGTCTCCGTACCGTACCTGTCAGACTGACTGGGTATCTGTCTATTAACAGCAGGTAATGGTCTCATCCCAGTGGTCTCCGTACCGTACCTGTCAGACTGACTGGGTATCTGTCTATTAACAGCAGGTAATGGTCTCATCCCAGTGTTCTCCGTACCGTACCTGTCAGACTGACTGGGTATCTGTCTACTAACAGCAGGTAATGGTCTCATCCCAGTGGTCTCCGTACCTGTCAGACTGACTGGGTATCTGTCTATTAACAGCAGGTAATGGTCTCATCCCAGTGGTCTCCATACCTGTCAGACTGACTGGGTATCTGTCTACTAACAGCAGGTATTGGTCTCATCCCAGTGGTCTCCATATCTATCAGACTGACTGGGTATCTGTCTACTAACAGCAGGTAATGGTCTCATCCCAGTGGTCTCCGTATCTATCAGACTGACTGGGTATCTGTCTACTAACAGCAGGTAATGGTCTCATCCCAGTGGTCTCCGTACCTGTCAGACTGACTGGGTATCTGTCTATTAACAGCAGGTAATGGTCTCATCCCAGTGGTCTCCGTACCTGTCAGACTGACTGGGTATCTGTCTATTAACAGCAGGTAATGGTCTCATCCCAGTGGTCTCCGTATCTATCAGACTGACTGGGTATCTGTCTACTAACAGCAGGTAATGGTCTCATCCCAGTGGTCTCCGTACCTGTCAGACTGACTGGGTATCTGTCTACTAACAGCAGGTAATGGTCTCATCCCAGTGGTCTCCGTACCGTACCTGTCAGACTGACTGGGTATCTGTCTACTAACAGCAGGTAATGGTCTCATCCCAGTGGTCTCCGTATCTATCAGACTGACTGGGTATCTGTCTACTAACAGCAGGTAATGGTCTCATCCCAGTGGTCTCCGTATCTATCAGACTGACTGGGTATCTGTCTACTAACAGCAGGTAATGGTCTCATCCCAGTGGTCTCCGTACCTGTCAGACTGACTGGGTATCTGTCTACTAACAGCAGGTATTGGTCTCATCCCAGTGGTCTCCGTACCTGTCAGACTGACTGGGTATCTGTCTACTAACAGCAGGTAATGGTCTCATCCCAGTGGTCTCCGTACCTGTCAGACTGACTGGGTATCTGTCTACTAACAGCAGGTAATGGTCTCATCCCAGTGGTCTCCGTACCTATCAGACTGACTGGGTATCTGTCTACTAACAGCAGGTAATGGTCTCATCCCAGTGGTCTCCGTACCTGTCAGACTGACTGGGTATCTGTCTACTAACAGCAGGTAATGGTCTCATCCCAGTGGTCTCCGTACCTGTCAGACTGACTGGGTATCTGTCTATTAACAGCAGGTAATGGTCTCATCCCAGTGGTCTCCGTACCGTACCTGTCAGACTGACTGGGTATCTGTCTTCTAACAGCAGGTAATGGTCTCATCCCAGTGGTCTCCGTACCTGTCAGACTGACTGGGTATCTGTCTACTAACAGCAGGTAATGGTCTCATCCCAGTGGTCTCCGTACCTGTCAGACTGACTGGGTATCTGTCTACTAACAGCAGGTAATGGTCTCATCCCAGTGGTCTCCGTACCTGTCAGACTGACTGGGTATCTGTCTATTAACAGCAGGTAATGGTCTCATCCCAGTGGTCTCCGTACCGTATCTATCAGACTGACTGGGTATCTGTCTATTAACAGCAGGTAATGGTCTCATCCCAGTGGTCTCCGTACCTGTCAGACTGACTGGGTATCTGTCTATTAACAGCAGGTATTGGTCTCATCCCAGTGGTCTCCGTATCTATCAGACTGACTGGGTATCTGTCTATTAACAGCAGGTAATGGTCTCATCCCAGTGGTCTCCGTACCTGTCAGACTGACTGGGTATCTGTCTACTAACAGCAGGTAATGGTCTCATCCCAGTGGTCTCCGTACCTGTCAGACTGACTGGGTATCTGTCTACTAACAGCAGGTAATGGTCTCATCCCAGTGGTCTCCGTACCTGTCAGACTGACTGGGTATCTGTCTACTAACAGCAGGTAATGGTCTCATCCCAGTGGTCTCCGTACCTGTCAGACTGACTGGGTATCTGTCTACTAACAGCAGGTAATGGTCTCATCCCAGTGGTCTCCGTACCGTACCTGTCAGACTGACTGGGTATCTGTCTACTAACAGCAGGTAATGGTCTCATCCCAGTGGTCTCCGTACCTGTCAGACTGACTGGGTATCTGTCTATTAACAGCAGGTAATGGTCTCATCCCAGTGGTCTCCGTACCTGTCAGACTGACTGGGTATCTGTCTACTAACAGCAGGTAATGGTCTCATCCCAGTGGTCTCCGTACCTGTCAGACTGACTGGGTATCTGTCTACTAACAGCAGGTAATGGTCTCATCCCAGTGGTCTCCGTACCGTACCTGTCAGACTGACTGGGTATCTGTCTATTAACAGCAGGTAATGGTCTCATCCCAGTGGTCTCCGTACCTGTCAGACTGACTGGGTATCTGTCTACTAACAGCAGGTAATGGTCTCATCCCAGTGGTCTCCGTACCGTACCTGTCAGACTGACTGGGTATCTGTCTACTAACAGCAGGTAATGGTCTCATCCCAGTGGTCTCCGTATCTATCAGACTGACTGGGTATCTGTCTACTAACAGCAGGTAATGGTCTCATCCCAGTGGTCTCCGTATCTACCAGACTGACTGGGTATCTGTCTACTAACAGCAGGTAATGGTCTCATCCCAGTGGTCTCCGTATCTATCAGACTGACTGGGTATCTGTCTACTAACAGCAGGTAATGGTCTCATCCCAGTGGTCTCCGTATCTACCAGACTGACTGGGTATCTGTCTACTAACAGCAGGTAATGGTCTCATCCCAGTGGTCTCCGTACCTGTCAGACTGACTGGGTATCTGTCTACTAACAGCAGGTACTGGTCTCATCCCAGTGGTCTCCGTATCTATCAGACTGACTGGGTATCTGTCTACTAACAGCAGGTAATGGTCTCATCCCAGTGGTCTCCGTACCTGTCAGACTGACTGGGTATCTGTCTACTAACAGCAGGTAATGGTCTCATCCCAGTGGTCTCCATACCTGTCAGACTGACTGGGTATCTGTCTACTAACAGCAGGTAATGGTCTCATCCCAGTGGTCTCCGTATCTATCAGACTGACTGGGTATCTGTCTATTAACAGCAGGTAATGGTCTCATCCCAGTGGTCTCCGTACCTGTCAGACTGACTGGGTATCTGTCTATTAACAGCAGGTAATGGTCTCATCCCAGTGGTCTCCGTACCTGTCAGACTGACTGGGTATCTGTCTACTAACAGCAGGTAATGGTCTCATCCCAGTGGTCTCCGTGCCGTACCTGTCAGACTGACTGGGTATCTGTCTACTAACAGCAGGTAATGGTCTCATCCCAGTGGTCTCCGTACCGTACCTGTCAGACTGACTGGGTATCTGTCTACTAACAGCAGGTAATGGTCTCATCCCAGTGGTCTCCGTACCGTACCTGTCAGACTGACTGGGTATCTGTCTACTAACAGCAGGTAATGGTCTCATCCCAGTGGTCTCCGTATCTATCAGACTGACTGGGTATCTGTCTACTAACAGCAGGTATTGGTCTCATCCCAGTGGTCTCCGTACCGTACCTGTCAGACTGACTGGGTATCTGTCTACTAACAGCAGGTAATGGTCTCATCCCAGTGGTCTCCGTACCTGTCAGACTGACTGGGTATCTGTCTATTAACAGCAGGTAATGGTCTCATCCCAGTGGTCTCCGTACCTGTCAGACTGACTGGGTATCTGTCTACTAACAGCAGGTAATGGTCTCATCCCAGTGGTCTCCGTACCTATCAGAGTGACTGGGTATCTGTCTACTAACAGCAGGTAATGGTCTCATCCCAGTGGTCTCCGTACCTGTCAGACTGACTGGGTATCTGTCTACTAACAGCAGGTAATGGTCTCATCCCAGTGGTCTCCGTACCTGTCAGACTGACTGGGTATCTGTCTACTAACAGCAGGTAATGGTCTCATCCCAGTGGTCTCCGTACCGTATCTATCAGACTGACTGGGTATCTGTCTACTAACAGCAGGTAATGGTCTCATCCCAGTGGTCTCCGTATCTATCAGAGTGACTGGGTATCTGTCTATTAACAGCAGGTAATGGTCTCATCCCAGTGGTCTCCGTACCTGTCAGACTGACTGGGTATCTGTCTATTAACAGCAGGTAATGGTCTCATCCCAGTGGTCTCCGTACCTGTCAGACTGACTGGGTATCTGTCTACTAACAGCAGGTAATGGTCTCATCCCAGTGGTCTCCGTATCTATCAGAGTGACTGGGTATCTGTCTACTAACAGCAGGTAATGGTCTCATCCCAGTGGTCTCCGTATCTATCAGAGTGACTGGGTATCTGTCTATTAACAGCAGGTAATGGTCTCATCCCAGTGGTCTCCGTACCGTACCTGTCAGACTGACTGGGTATCTGTCTATTAACAGCAGGTAATGGTCTCATCCCAGTGGTCTCCGTATCTATCAGACTGACTGGGTATCTGTCTACTAACAGCAGGTAATGGTCTCATCCCAGTGGTCTCCGTATCTATCAGAGTGACTGGGTATCTGTCTATTAACAGCAGGTAATGGTCTCATCCCAGTGGTCTCCGTATCTATCAGACTGACTGGGTATCTGTCTACTAACAGCAGGTAATGGTCTCATCCCAGTGGTCTCCGTACCGTACCTGTCAGACTGACTGGGTATCTGTCTATTAACAGCAGGTAATGGTCTCATCCCAGTGGTCTCCATACCTGTCAGACTGACTGGGTATCTGTCTACTAACAGCAGGTAATGGTCTCATCCCAGTGGTCTCCGTATCTATCAGACAGACTTGGTATCTGTCTACTAACAGCAGGTAATGGTCTCATCCCAGTGGTCTCCGTACCTGTCAGACTGACTGGGTATCTGTCTACTAACAGCAGGTAATGGTCTCATCCCAGTGGTCTCCGTACCTACCAGACTGACTGGGTATCTGTCTACTAACAGCAGGTAATGGTCTCATCCCAGTGGTCTCCGTATCTATCAGACTGACTGGGTATCTGTCTACTAACAGCAGGTAATGGTCTCATCCCAGTGGTCTCCATACCTGTCAGACTGACTGGGTATCTGTCTACTAACAGCAGGTAATGGTCTCATCCCAGTGGTCTCCGTATCTATCAGACTGACTGGGTATCTGTCTACTAACAGCAGGTAATGGTCTCATCCCAGTGGTCTCCGTATCTATCAGACTGACTGGGTATCTGTCTACTAACAGCAGGTAATGGTCTCATCCCAGTGGTCTCCGTATCTATCAGACTGACTGGGTATCTGTCTACTAACAGCAGGTAATGGTCTCATCCCAGTGGTCTCCGTACCTGTCAGACTGACTGGGTATCTGTCTACTAACAGCAGGTAATGGTCTCATCCCAGTGGTCTCCGTACCTGTCAGACTGACTGGGTATCTGTCTACTAACAGCAGGTAATGGTCTCATCCCAGTGGTCTCCGTATCTATCAGACTGACTGGGTATCTGTCTATTAACAGCAGGTAATGGTCTCATCCCAGTGGTCTCCGTACCGTACCTGTCAGACTGACTGGGTATCTGTCTACTAACAGCAGGTAATGGTCTCATCCCAGTGGTCTCCGTACCTGTCAGACTGACTGGGTATCTGTCTACTAACAGCAGGTAATGGTCTCATCCCAGTGGTCTCCGTACCTGTCAGACTGACTGGGTATCTGTCTACTAACAGCAGGTAATGGTCTCATCCCAGTGGTCTCCGTACCTGTCAGACTGACTGGGTATCTGTCTATTAACAGCAGGTAATGGTCTCATCCCAGTGGTCTCCGTACCGTACCTGTCAGACTGACTGGGTATCTGTCTACTAACAGCAGGTAATGGTCTCATCCCAGTGGTCTCCGTACCTGTCAGACTGACTGGGTATCTGTCTATTAACAGCAGGTAATGGTCTCATCCCAGTGGTCTCCGTACCTATCAGAGTGACTGGGTATCTGTCTACTAACAGCAGGTAATGGTCTCATCCCAGTGGTCTCCATATCTGTCAGACTGACTGGGTATCTGTCTATTAACAGCAGGTAATGGTCTCATCCCAGTGGTCTCCGTACCTGTCAGACTGACTGGGTATCTGTCTACTAACAGCAGGTAATGGTCTCATCCCAGTGGTCTCCGTATCTATCAGACTGACTGGGTATCTGTCTACTAACAGCAGGTAATGGTCTCATCCCAGTGGTCTCCGTATCTATCAGACAGACTTGGTATCTGTCTATTAACAGCAGGTAATGGTCTCATCCCAGTGGTCTCCGTACCTATCGGACTGACTGGGTATCTGTCTACTAACAGCAGGTAATGGTCTCATCCCAGTGGTCTCCGTACCGTACCTGTCAGACTGACTGGGTATCTGTCTACTAACAGCAGGTAATGGTCTCATCCCAGTGGTCTCCGTACCGTATCTGTCAGACTGACTGGGTATCTGTCTATTAACAGCAGGTAATGGTCTCATCCCAGTGGTCTCCGTACCTATCAGAGTGACTGGGTATCTGTCTATTAACAGCAGGTAATGGTCTCATCCCAGTGGTCTCCATATCTGTCAGACTGACTGGGTATCTGTCTACTAACAGCAGGTAATGGTCTCATCCCAGTGGTCTCCGTATCTATCAGACTGACTGGGTATCTGTCTACTAACAGCAGGTAATGGTCTCATCCCAGTGGTCTCCGTACCTGTCAGACTGACTGGGTATCTGTCTACTAACAGCAGGTTATGGTCTCATCCCAGTGGTCTCTGTACCTGTCAGACTGACTGGGTATCTGTCTACTAACAGCAGGTAATGGTCTCATCCCAGTGGTCTCCGTACCTGTCAGACTGACTGGGTATCTGTCTATTAACAGCAGGTAATGGTCTCATCCCAGTGGTCTCCGTATCTATCAGACAGACTTGGTATCTGTCTATTAACAGCAGGTAATGGTCTCATCCCAGTGGTCTCCGTATCTATCAGACAGACTTGGTATCTGTCTATTAACAGCAGGTAATGGTCTCATCCCAGTGGTCTCCGTACCTGTCAGACTGACTGGGTATCTGTCTATTAACAGCAGGTAATGGTCTCATCCCAGTGGTCTCCATACCTGTCAGACTGACTGGGTATCTGTCTACTAACAGCAGGTAATGGTCTCATCCCAGTGGTCTCCGTATCTATCAGACAGACTTGGTATCTGTCTACTAACAGCAGGTAATGGTCTCATCCCAGTGGTCTCCGTACCTGTCAGACTGACTGGGTATCTGTCTACTAACAGCAGGTAATGGTCTCATCCCAGTGGTCTCTGTACCTGTCAGACTGACTGGGTATCTGTCTACTAACAGCAGGTAATGGTCTCATCCCAGTGGTCTCCGTACCTGTCAGACTGACTGGGTATCTGTCTACTAACAGCAGGTAATGGTCTCATCCCAGTGGTCTCCGTACCTGTCAGACTGACTGGGTATCTGTCTATTAACAGCAGGTAATGGTCTCATCCCAGTGGTCTCCGTATCTATCAGACTGACTGGGTATCTGTCTACTAACAGCAGGTAATGGTCTCATCCCAGTGGTCTCCGTATCTATCAGACTGACTGGGTATCTGTCTACTAACAGCAGGTAATGGTCTCATCCCAGTGGTCTCCGTACCGTACCTGTCAGACTGACTGGGTATCTGTCTATTAACAGCAGGTAATGGTCTCATCCCAGTGGTCTCCGTACCTGTCAGACTGACTGGGTATCTGTCTATTAACAGCAGGTAATGGTCTCATCCCAGTGGTCTCCGTATCTATCAGACTGACTGGGTATCTGTCTACTAACAGCAGGTAATGGTCTCATCCCAGTGGTCTCCGTATCTATCAGACTGACTGGGTATCTGTCTACTAACAGCAGGTAATGGTCTCATCCCAGTGGTCTCCGTATCTATCAGACTGACTGGGTATCTGTCTACTAACAGCAGGTAATGGTCTCATCCCAGTGGTCTCCGTATCTATCAGACTGACTGGGTATCTGTCTACTAACAGCAGGTAATGGTCTCATCCCAGTGGTCTCCATATCTATCAGACTGACTGGGTATCTGTCTACTAACAGCAGGTAATGGTCTCATCCCAGTGGTCTCCGTACCTGTCAGACTGACTGGGTATCTGTCTACTAACAGCAGGTAATGGTCTCATCCCAGTGGTCTCCGTATCTATCAGACTGACTGGGTATCTGTCTACTAACAGCAGGTAATGGTCTCATCCCAGCAGTACCTGTCAGACTGACTGGGTATCTGTCTATTAACAGCAGGTAATGGTCTCATCCCAGTGGTCTCCGTACCTGTCAGACTGACTGGGTATCTGTCTATTAACAGCAGGTAATGGTCTCATCCCAGTGGTCTCCGTACCTGTCAGACTGACTGGGTATCTGTCTACTAACAGCAGGTAATGGTCTCATCCCAGTGGTCTCCGTACCTGTCAGACTGACTGGGTATCTGTCTACTAACAGCAGGTAATGGTCTCATCCCAGTGGTCTCCGTACCTGTCAGACTGACTGGGTATCTGTCTACTAACAGCAGGTAATGGTCTCATCCCAGTGGTCTCCGTACCTGTCAGACTGACTGGGTATCTGTCTATTAACAGCAGGTAATGGTCTCATCCCAGTGGTCTCCGTACCTATCAGACTGACTGGGTATCTGTCTATTAACAGCAGGTAATGGTCTCATCCCAGTGGTCTCCGTACCTGTCAGACTGACTGGGTATCTGTCTACTAACAGCAGGTAATGGTCTCATCCCAGTGGTCTCCGTATCTATCAGACTGACTGGGTATCTGTCTACAGCCTCTATACGACCAATGGGAGATAATAACAGCAGACGGACGGATGGACGGACCCTCTCTAGTCACATGGTGACTAACCTGTCACATCACACCTGGTGTCTGACCTGTCACATCACACCTGGTGTCTGACCACATCACACCTGGTGTCTGACCTGTCACATCACACCTGGTGTCTGACCTGTCACATCACACCTGGTGTCTGACCTGTCACATCACACCTGGTGTCCGACCTGTCACATCACACCTGGTGTCCGACCTGTCACATCACACCTGGTGTCCGACCTGTCACATCACACCTGGTGTCTGACCTGTCACATCACACCTGGTGTCTGACCTGTCACATCACACCTGGTGTCAGGACCACATCACACCTGGAGTCTGACCACATCACACCTGGTGTCTGACCTGTCACATCACACCTGGTGTCTGACCTGTCACATCGCACCTGGTGTCTGACCACATCACACCTGGTGTCTGACCTGTCACATCACACCTGGTGTCTGACCTGTCACATCACACCTGGTGTCTGACCTGTCACAGCACACCTGGTGTCTGACCACATCACACCTGGTGTCTGACCTGTCACATCACACCTGGTGTCTGACCTGTCACATCACACCTGGTGTCTGACCTGTCACATCACACCTGGTGTCTGACCTGTCACATCACACCTGGTGTCTGACCTGTCACATCACACCTGGTGTCTGACCTGTCACATCACACCTGGAGTCTGACCACATCACACCTGGTGTCTGACCACATCACACCTGGTGTCTGACCACATCACACCTGGAGTCTGACCACATCACACCTGGAGTCTGACCACATCACACCTGGAGTCTGACCACATCACACCTGGAGTCTGACCACATCACACCTGGAGTCTGACCACATCACACCTGGAGTCTGACCACATCACACCTGGAGTCTGACCACATCACACCTGAATCCGGGGACTGAGTCTGAGTATGTACTGATGTCATCCCTAGAGGCCACCTGGAACATATTCCAATCCACGTGATTTAATCAAAAATACAGACCTGACCACCGGAACTGTGACCCTACGACCTACGACTTCAGTGTGTTTTCAAAACAACTGGGAACTTGGAAAACAAAACGAGCGCTCCAGACTGGGGAAAAACTGTGGATCAAAACAAATGTTGGGATAAATTAAGATAAATTCACTCAGGATCGTTTTAGCATTGAAAATACATTTCGCTGGACATGTCTCCCATTAGACACCAAAGCAGAGTTCTGAGTTATCTTGAACGCACTGTGAGAGTCCCTCCCCTCTGACCTTCTCCTCCAATTACCTCAGGATGTTTCAGCATTGAAAATAAATTCAGTTTTGTTCTACTTCACTGGATATGTCTCCCTCCAATGGGTTTTGAGAAGGAGGCGAGGAGAGAGCAAGCGAGGAGTTGAGATTCTCCCCATGTCTGCTAGCCAGAAGGAGGCGAGGAGAGGGCAAGCGAGGAGTCGAGATTCTCCCCATGTCTGCTAGCCAGAAGGAGGCGAGGAGAGGGCAAGCGAGGAGTTGAGATTCTCCCCATGTCTGCTAGCCAGAAGGAGGCGAGGAGAGGGCAAGCGAGGAGTCGAGATTCTCCCCGTGTCTACTAGCCAGAAGGAGGCGAGGAGAGGGCAAGCGAGGAGTCGAGATTCTCCCCATGTCTGCTAGCCAGAAGGAGGCGAGGAGAGGGCAAGCGAGGAGTCGAGATTCTCCCCGTGTCTACTAGCCAGAAGGAGGCGAGGAGAGAGCAAGCGAGGAGTCGAGATTCTCCCCATGTCTGCTAGCCAGAAGGAGGCGAGGAGAGGGCAAGCGAGGAGTTGAGATTCTCCCCATGTCTGCTAGCCAGAAGGAGGCGAGGAGAGGGCAAGCGAGGAGTCGAGATTCTCCCCGTGTCTACTAGCCAGAAGGAGGCGAGGAGAGGGCAAGCGAGGAGTCGAGATTCTCCCCATGTCTGCTAGCCAGAAGGAGGCGAGGAGAGGGCAAGCGAGGAGTCGAGATTCTCCCCATGTCTGCTAGCCAGAAGGAGGCGAGGAGAGGGCAAGCGAGGAGTCGAGATTCTCCCCGTGTCTACTAGCCAGAAGGAGGCGAGGAGAGAGCAAGCGAGGAGTCGAGATTCTCCCCATGTCTGCTAGCCAGAAGGAGGCGAGGAGAGAGCAAGCGAGGAGTCGAGATTCTCCCCGTGTCTGCTAGCCAGAAGGAGGCGAGGAGAGAGCAAGCGAGGAGTTGAGATTCTCCCCATGTCTGCTAGCCAGCACACTGTTGCCTAACCAGCCTTGTCATGAACGGATTCCTCGGGAAGTCAGTGAGTCAGGCAGCTTTGGTTACACCCTTCCACGCCTGTCAGCGCCTCACCCTCTCTAGGAACCGAGACCTCTGCCTGTATACCCTCTCTAGGAGCCGAGACCTCTGCCTGTATAACCCTCTCTAGGAGCCGAGACCTCTGCCTGTATAACCCTCTCTAGGAGCCGAGACCTCTGCCTGCATAACCCTCTCTAGGAACCGAGACCTCTGCCTGTATACCCTCTCTAGGAACTTAGACCTCTGCCTGTATACCCTCTCTAGGAGCCGAGACCTCTGCCTGTATAACCCTCTCTAGGAACCGAGACCTCTGCCTGTATAACCCTCTCTAGGAACCGAGACCTCTGCCTGTATACCCTCTCTAGGAGCCGAGACCTCTGCCTGTATACCCTCTCTAGGAGCCGAGACCTCTGCCTGTATACCCTCTCTAGGAGCCGAGACCTCTGCCTGTATAACCCTCTCTAGGAACCGAGACCTCTGCCTGTATACCCTCTCTAGGAGCCGAGACCTCTGCCTGTATAACCCTCTCTAGGAACCGAGACCTCTGCCTGTATACCCTCTCTAGGAGCCGAGACCTCTGCCTGTATACCCTCTCTAGGAGCCGAGACCTCTGCCTGTATACCCTCTCTAGGAGCCGAGACCTCTGCCTGTATAACCCTCTCTAGGAACCGAGACCTCTGCCTGTAGAACCCTCTCTAGAACCGAGATAGCTCTGCCTGTATAACCCTCTCTAGGAACCGAGACCTCTGCCTGTATAACCCTCTCTAGGAACCAAGAGAGCTCTGCCTGTATACCCTCTCTAGGAGCCGAGACCTCTGCCTGTATACCCTCTCTAGGAGCCGAGACCTCTGCCTGTATAACCCTCTCTAGGAACCGAGAGAGCTCTGCCTCCCACCATGTTAGAGCAGGTGTCTCTGATCTCTCTTCCCCCTCACCTCTCTCTCTCTCTCTCTCTCTCTCCCTCCTCACCTCTCTCTCTCTCTCTCTCTCTCCCTCCTCACCTCTCTCTCTCTCCCCTCTCTCTCTCTCCCTCTCTCTCTCTCTCTCTCTCTCCTCTGTCTCTGTCTCCTCTGTCTCTCTCTCTCTCTCTCTCTCTCTCTCTCTGTCTCTCTCCTCTCTCTCTCTGTCTCTCTCTCTCTATGTCACTCTCTCTCTCTCTATGTCTCTCTCCTCTCTCTGTCTCTCTCTGTCTCTCTCTGTCTCTCTCTGTCTCTCTCACTATGTCTCCTCTCTCTCTCTCTGTCTCTCCCTCTCCTCTCTCTTTCTCAATTCAATTCAAGGGGCTTTATTGGCATGGGAAACATGTGTTAACATTGCCAAAGCAAGTAAGGTATATAATATATAAAGTGAAATAAACAATAAAAATTAACAGTAGACATCACACATACAGAAGTTTCAAAACAATAAAGACATTACAAATGTCATATTATATATATATACAGTGTTTTTACAATGTGCAAATGGTAAAGGACACAAGATAAAATAAATAAGCATAGATATGTGTTGTATTTACAATGGTGCGTGTTCTTCACTGGTTGCCCTTTTCTCGTGGCAACAGGTCACAAATCTTGCTGCTCTGATGGCACACTGTGGAATTTCACCCAGTAGATATGGGAGTTTTTCAAAATTGGATTTGTTTTCGAATTCTTTGTGGATCTGTGTAATCTGAGGGAAATATGTCTCTCTAATATGGTCATACATTGGGCAGGAGGTTAGGAAGTGCAGCTCAGTTTCCACCTCATTTTGTGGGCAGTGAGCACATAGCCTGTCTTCCCTTGAGAGCCATGTCTGCCTACGGCGGCCTTTCTCAATAGCAAGGCTATGCTCGCTGAGTCTGTACATAGTCAAAGCTTTCCTTAATTTTTGGTCAGTCACAGTGGTCAGGTATTCTGCCGCTGTGTACTCTCTGTGTAGGGCCAAATAGCATTCTAGTTTGCTCTGTTTTTTTGTTAATTCTTTCCAATGTGTCAAGTAATTATCTTTTTGTTTTCTCATGATTTGGTTGGGTCTAATTGTGCTGCTGTCATGGGGATCTGGTGATGGCTTTGTTGTGGAAGGTTTGGGAATCGCTTCCTTTTAGGTGGTTATAGAATTTAACTGCTCTTTTCTGGATTTTGATAATTAGTGGGTATCGGCCTAATTCTGCTCTGCATGCATTATTTGGTGTTCTACGTTGTACACTGAGGATATTTTTGCAGAATTCTTCTTTCTCTCTCTCTCTCTCTCTGTGTGTCTCTGTCTCTCTCTCTATGTCTCTCTCCTCCTCTGTCTCTTCTCTCTCTCTCTCTCTGTCTCTCTATGTCTCTCTATGTCTCTCTCCTCTCTCTCTATGACTCTCTCCTCTCTATGTCGCTCTTTCTCTCTCTATGTCTCTCTCTCTCTCTGTCTCTCTCTCTCTATGTCTCTCTCCTCTCTCTCTCCTCTCTCTCTATGTCTCTCTCCTCTCTCTCTATGTCTCTCTCCTCTCTCTCTATGTCTCTCTCTCTGTCTCTCTCTCTCTATGTCTCTCTCTCTCTCTATGTCTCTCTCTGTGTGTCTCTCTCTCTCTCTCTCTCTGTCTCTCTCTCTCTCTTTAAAAAAGTAACTTGTTTTTCTTTATTTTCCTTTTCTCTACTTAGAAGTGTTATGATATATATATCTGGCTTTTCTAACTATCCTTTTAGCCCAAATAGGTCCCCCATCTCCCATCCTCAATCAGGACAGAGTAGCTAGCTTGTCTAACTATCCTAGCTGGCATGTCTGCTGGCAAGGTTGTTGAAATTTAGAAAAAAGCAAGTAATAACTAAATGTACTGAATAAGATAGTCGTAAAGAGGGCACGACAAAAACCTATTCCCCCTCAGGAGACTGAAAAGATTTGGCATTGGTCCTCGGATCCTCAAAAAGGTTCTACAGCTGCACCATTGAGAGCATTCTGGCGGGTTGCATCACCGCCTGGTATGGCAACTGCTCGGCCTCCGACCGCAAAGCACTACAGAGGGTAGTGTGTACGGCCCGGGACATCACCGGGGGGGGGGCAAGCTTACTGCCATCCAGGGACCTCTATAACAACGGTTTGATTTGTTTGATCGTAGCTAGCTAGCTACATAGCCGTCTTTGTATCTAAGACAATTGTGTAGTCTAGAGCGATTTTCTAGGTTAGCTAGCCAGCTATTGTCGTTCTTTTAACGTAACGTAACGCAATCATCACTGCTAGCTAGCCAGCTAGCCCCCGAATAGCAGCACTGTAGAAACTATTACAGTACAACGGTTTGATTTGTTTGATCGTAGCTAGCTAGCTACATAGCCGTCTTTGTATCTAAGACAATTGTGTAGTCTAGAGCGATTTTCTAGGTTAGCTAGCTAGCTATTGTCGTTCTTTTAACGTAACGTAACGCAATCAACACTGCTAGCTAGCTAGCTAGCCCCAAATAGCAGCACTGTAGAAACTATTACACTCGACGGAACGACTTGATTAGTGTAGTGTCAACAT
This sequence comes from Oncorhynchus masou masou, assembly GCF_036934945.1. Lineage (NCBI taxonomy): Eukaryota > Metazoa > Chordata > Actinopteri > Salmoniformes > Salmonidae > Oncorhynchus > Oncorhynchus masou. The sequence continues at coordinate 17,130 of NC_088219.1, forward strand.
CGCAGCCACTGCCAGCTAGCCTACAAAGTCAACAACGCAGCCACTGCCAGCTAGCCTACTCCAGCAGTACTGTATCATTTCAATCATTTTAGTCAATAAGTTTCTTGCTACGTAAGCTTAACTTTCTGAACATTCGAGACGTGTAGTCCACTTGTCATTCCAATCTCCTTTGCATTAGCGTAGCCTCTTCTGTAGCCTGTCAACTATGTGTCTATCTATCCCTGTTCTCTCCTCTCTGCACAGAACATACAAACGCTCCACACCGCGTGGCCGCGGCCACCCTAATCTGGTGGTCCCAGCGCGCACGACCCACGTGGAGTTCCAGGTCTCCGGTAGCCTCTGGAACTGCCGATCTGCGGCCAACAAGGCAGAGTTCATCTCAGCCTATGCCTCCCTCCAGTCCCTCGACTTCTTGGCACTGACGGAAACATGGATCACCACAGATAACACTGTAAGTCGCTCTGGATAAGAGCGTCTGCTAAATAACTTAAATGTAAATGTAAATGCTACTCCTACTGCTCTCTCTTCGTCCGCCCACGTGTTCTCGCACACCCCGAGAGCTTCTGGTCAGCGGGGTGGTGGCACCGGGATCCTCATCTCTCCCAAGTGGTCATTCTCTCTCTCTCCCCTTACCCATCTGTCTATCGCCTCCTTTGAATTCCATGCTGTCACAGTTACCAGCCCTTTCAAGCTTAACATCCTTATCATTTATCGCCCTCCAGGTTCCCTCGGAGAGTTCATCAATGAGCTCGATGCCTTGATAAGCTCCTTTCCTGAGGACGGCTCACCTCTCACAGTCCTGGGCGACTTTAACCTCCCCACGTCTACCTTTGACTCATTCCTCTCTGCCTCCTTCTTTCCACTCCTCTCCTCTTTTGACCTCACCCTCTCACCTTCCCCCCTACTCACAAGGCAGGCAATACGCTCGACCTCATCTTTACTAGATGCTGTTCTTCCACTAACCTCATTGCAACTCCCCTCCAAGTCTCCGACCACTACCTTGTATCCTTTTCCGTCTCGCTCTCATCCAACACTTCCCACACTGCCCCTACTCGGATGGTATCGCGCCGTCCCAACCTTCGCTCTCTCTCCCCCGCTACTCTCTCCTCTTCCATCCTATCATCTCTTCCCTCTGCTCATACCTTCTCCAACCTATCTCCTGATTCTGCCTCCTCAACCCTCCTCTCTTCCCTTTCTGCATCCTTTGACTCTCTATGTCCCCTATCCTCCAGGCCGGCTCGGTCCTCCCCTCCCGCTCCGTGGCTCGACGACTCATTGCGAGCTCACAGAACAGAGCTCCGGGCAGCCGAGCGGAAATGGAGGAAAACTCGCCTCCCTGCGGACCTGGCATCCTTTCACTCCCTCCTCTCTACATTTTCCTCCTCTGTCTCTGCTGCTAAAGCCACTTTCTACCACTCTAAATTCCAAGCATCTGCCTCTAACCCTAGGAAGCTCTTTGCCACCTTCTCCTCCCTCCTGAATCCTCCTCCCCCTCCCCCCCTCCCTCTCTGCAGATGACTTCGTCAACCATTTTGAAAAGAAGGTCGACGACATCCGATCCTCGTTTGCTAAGTCAAACGACACCGCTGGTTCTGCTCACACTGCCCTACCCTGTGCTCTGACCTCTTTCTCCCCTCTCTCTCCAGATGAAATCTCGCTTCTTGTGACGGCCGGCCGCCCAACAACCTGCCCGCTTGACCCTATCCCCTCCTCTCTTCTCCAGACCATTTCCGGAGACCTTCTCCCTTACCTCACCTCGCTCATCAACTCATCCCTGACCGCTGGCTACGTCCCTTCCATCTTCAAGAGGGCGAGAGTTGCACCCCTTCTGAAAAAAACTACACTCGATCCCTCCGATGTCAACAACTACAGACCAGTATCCCTTCTTTCTTTTCTCTCCAAAACTCTTGAACGTGCCGTCCTTGGCCAGCTCTCCCGCTATCTCTCTCAGAATGACCTTCTTGATCCAAATCAGTCAGGTTTCAAGACTAGTCATTCAACTGAGACTGCTCTTCTCTGTATCACGGAGGCGCTCCGCACTGCTAAAGCTAACTCTCTCTCCTCTGCTCTCATCCTTCTAGACCTATCGGCTGCCTTCGATACTGTGAACCATCAGATCCTCCTCTCCACCCTCTCCGAGTTGGGCATCTCCGGCGCGGCCCACGCTTGGATTGCGTCCTACCTGACAGGTCGCTCCTACCAGGTGGCGTGGCGAGAATCTGTCTCCTCACCACGCGCTCTCACCACTGGTGTCCCCCAGGGCTCTGTTCTAGGCCCTCTCCTATTCTCGCTATACACCAAGTCACTTGGCTCTGTCATAACCTCACATGGTCTCTCCTATCATTGCTATGCAGACGACACACAATTAATCTTCTCCTTTCCCCCTTCTGATGACCAGGTGGCGAATCGCATCTCTGCATGTCTGGCAGACATATCAGTGTGGATGACGGATCACCACCTCAAGCTGAACCTCGGCAAGACGGAGCTGCTCTTCCTCCCGGGGAAGGACTGCCCGTTCCATGATCTCGCCATCACGGTTGACAACTCCATTGTGTCCTCCTCCCAGAGCGCGAAGAACCTTGGCGTGATCCTGGACAACACCCTGTCATTCTCAACCAACATCATGGCGGTGGCCCGTTCCTGTAGGTTCATGCTCTACAACATCCGCAGAGTACTCCCCTGCCTCACACAGGAAGCGGCGCAGGTCCTAATCCAGGCACTTGTCATCTCCCGTCTGGATTACTGCAACTTGCTGTTGGCTGGGCTCCCTGCCTGTGCCATTAAACCCCTACAACTCATCCAGAACGCCGCAGCCCGTCTGGTGTTCAACCTTCCCAAGTTCTCTCACGTCACCCCGCTCCTCCGCTCTCTCCACTGGCTTCCAGTTGAAGCTCGCATCCGCTACAAGACCATGGTGCTTGCCTACGGAGCTGTGAGGGGAACGGCACCACAGTACCTCCAGGCTCTGATCAGGCCCTACACCCAAACAAGGGCACTGCGTTCATCCACCTCTGGCCTGCTCGCCTCCCTACCACTGAGGAAGTACAGTTCCCGCTCAGCCCAGTCAAAACTGTTCGCTGCTCTGGCCCCCCAATGGTGGAACAAACTCCCTCACGACGCCAGGACAGCAGAGTCAATCACCACCTTCCGGAGACACCTGAAACCCCACCTCTTCAAGGAATACCTAGGATAGGATAAGTAATCCTTCTCACCCCCCCCCTTAAATGATTTAGATGCACTATTGTAAAGTGGCTGTTCCACTGGATGTCAGAAGGTGAATTCACCAATTTGTAAGTCGCTCTGGATAAGAGCGTCTGCTAAATGACTTAAATGTAATGTAAATGATACCAGGTGGTGTCATAAAAATTGTCAAAGACTCTAGCCACCCTAGTCATAGACTGTTCTCTCTGCTACCGCACGGCAAGCGGTACCAGAGTGCCAAGTCTAGGTTCAAGAGGCTTCTAAACAGCTTCTATCCCCCAGCCCGTAACTCCTGATGTCTATTGTTACTCTCTGTTATTATCTATGCATAGCCACTTTAATAACTCTACCTACCTGAGCATAATTACCTCAATTACCTCGACACCGGTGCCCCCGCACATTGACACATTGACTCTGTACCGGTACCCCCTGTATATAGCCTCCACATTGACTCTGTACCGGTACTCCCTGTATATAGCCTCCACATTGACTCTGTACCGGTACTCCCTGTATATAGCCTCCACATTGACTCTGTACCGGTACTCCCTGTATATAGCCTCCACATTGACTCTGTACTGTAACACCCTGTATATAGCCTCCGCATTGACTCTGTACCGGTACCCCCTGTATATAGCCCCTCTATTGTTTTTTTTTTACATTTTATTTTGTATTTTTATTTATTTATTTAAAATTTAATTGTTGAATCAGCCCCTCTATTGTTATTTACTGCTGCTCTTTAATTATTTGTTATGCTCTTACTTGTTTAGGGATTTTCCTAAAACTGCATTGTTGGTTAACGATGACAAGCATACTCATAACATGATGCAGCCACCACTATGTTTCAAAATTATGGAGAGTTGTTCTCAGTAATGTGTTGTATTGGATTTGCCCCTAAGCATTACAATTTGTATTCAGGATAAAAAAGGGAAATTCTTTGCCACATTTTTAGCAGGATTACTTTAGTGCAAACAAGAACATTTTAGAGGATTCCGTGCTTCCAACTTTGTGGCAACGGGCCTTTGTTCCTGTTTTAACATGACAATGCCCCTCGTGCACAAAGTGAGGTCCATACAGAAACTGTTTAGTGCCAAACACACGTACTGTTCTTTCTAACATCTCTCAGATACAGGACAGAACTTCCTTTAGATTTTTGGATGTTTGGGGGGGAGGCTATCTGTTTTTCCAAGTAGTGAATCTGTTATTCAATGTATCTGCATGGGTTTAGTAACAATAAGATGTTTTATTTTTTTAAAGATACTTCAAGGGGTCTTAAATGAAATAGCTAAATGATCCTTGCTATGACTTTTTTTAAACAATTCCATATAGCTATGACCTTTTTAAAACAATTCCATATAGCTATGACCGTTTAAAAACAATTCCATATAGCTATGACCTTTTTAAAACAATTCCATATAGCTATGACTTTCTTAAAACAATTCCATATAGCTATGACCTTTTTAAAACAATTCCATATAGATTTGACCTTCTTAAAACAATTCTATATAGCTATGACCTTTTTAAAACAATTCCAAATAGCTTAGTAGAACCTCCCCCCCTCCCCCAACACATACATTTCTACTAATACTGTATAACTTTGTTCTAAAGCTGTATCCGTACCCCATTGGATGCAGTGATCACAACATAGTGGCTATATCCAGGAAAGACAAAGTTCCAAAAGCTGGGCCAAAAATAGTGTATATACAGTGCCTTGCTGTAACAGCGTTCTTTTGTTGTTGAAGGAGAGTCGGACCGAAATGCAGCGTGTAAGTTACTCATGTTTATTATAAAGACAAAACGAACGAACTATACACGAATAACTTGAATAAATACAAAAAAAACAACAAACAGAACGAAACCTAATACAGCCTGACTGGTGCAACCTACACAGAGACAGGGACAATCACCCACGAAATGCAAAGCGAAATCAGGCTACCTAAATACGGTTCCCAATCAGCGACAACGAGAAGCACCTGACTCTGATTGAGAACCGCCTCAGGCAGCCAACCTATATAACACACACACACCCCTAATCAACTACAATCCCAAACACTACAAACCCCAATACGAAAAAACAATACATAACCCCATGTCACACCCTGGTCTGACTAACTAATAAACTAAAACACACAATACTAAGACCAAGGCGTGACACTTGCGAAAGTATTCGGCCCCCTTGAACTTTGCGACCTTTTGCCGCATTTCAGGCTTCAAACATAAAGATATAAAACAGTATTTTTTTGTGAAGAATCAACAACAAGTGGGACACAATCATGAAGTGGAACGACATTTATTGGATATTTCAAACTTTTTTAACAAATCAAAAACTGAAAAATTGGGCGTGCAAAATTATTCAGCCCCTTTACTTTCAGTGCAGCAAACTCTCCAGAAGTTCAGTGAGGATCTCTGAATGATCCAATGTTGACCTAAATGACTAATGATGATAAATACAATCCACCTGTGTGTAATCAAGTCTCCGTATAAATGCACCTGCACTGTGATAGTCTCAGTGGTCCGTTAAAAGCGCAGAGAGCATCATGAAGAACAAGGAACACACCAGGCAGGTCCGAGATACTGTTGTGAAGAAGTTTAAAGCCGGATTTGGACACAAAAAGATTATCCAAGCTTTAAACATCCCAAGGAGCACTGTGCAAGCGATAATATTGAAATGGAAGGAGTATCAGACCACTGCAAATCTACCAAGACCTGGCCGTCCCTCTAAACTTTCAGCTCATACAAGGAGAAGACTGATCAGAGATGCAGCCAAGAGGCCCTTGATCACTCTGGATGAACTGCAGAGATCTACAGCTGAGGTGGGAGACTCTGTCCATAGGACAACAATCAGTCGTATATTGCACAAATCTGGCCTTTATGGAAGAGTGGCAAGAAGAAAGCCATTTCTTAAAGATATCCATAAAAAGTGTAGTTTACAGTTTGCCACAAGCCACCTGGGAGACACACCAAACATGTGGAAGAAGGTGCTCTGGTCAGATGAAACCAAAATTGAACTTTTTGGCAACAATGCAAAACGTTATGTTTGGCTTAAAAGCAACACAGCTCATCACTCTGAACACACCATCCCCACTGTCAAACATGGTGGTGGCAGCATCATGGTTTGGGCCTGCTTTTCTTCAGCAGGGACAGGGAAGATGGTTAAAATTGATGGGAAGATGGATGGAACCAAATACAGGACCATTCTGGAAGAAAACCTGATGGAGTCTGCAAAAGACCTGAGACTGGGACGGAGATTTGTCTTCCAACAAGACAATGATCCAAAACATAAAGCAACTGGCCTTCTTTAGACTGGTTGAGTATCTGGAGCATCAGCATTTTGTGGGTTCGATTACAGACTCAAAATGGCCAGAAACAAAGACCTTTCTTCTGAAACTCGTCAGTCTATTCTTGTTCTGAGAAATGAAGTGAGAAACTGAAGATCTCAAATCAAATCAAATCAAATGTATTTGTCATATTTGTCTGTAACTGCTGTTTAGCCCTAACTGTTAGCTTGTTAGCATCTAAATCAAAATCAAATCAAATGCTAGCTTGCCTGCCGAGTCTATAACTGCTAGCCCCTGCTCACTGCTTGCTTGCTAACCCGGCCTGCTAACTGCTAGCTTGTTTAGCCCCGGCCTACTAACTGTTAGCTTGTTAGCATCGGCCTTCTAAATCAAAATCAAATCAAATTTTATTTGTCACATACACATGGTTAACAGATGTAAATGCGAGTGTAGCGAAATGCTTGTGCTTCCAGTTCTGACAATGCAGTAATAACCAACAAGTAATCTAACTAACAATTCCAAAACTACTGTCTTATAGACACAAGTGTAAGGGGATAAAGAATATGTACATAAAGATATATGAATGAATGATGGTACAGAGCGTCATAGGCAAGATACAGTAGATGGTATCGAGTACAGTATATACAAATGAGATGAGTATGTAAACAAAGTGGCAGAGTTAAAGTGGCTAGTGATACATGTATTACATAAGGATGCAGTAGATGATAGAGTACACTATATACGTATACATAAGAGATGAATAATGTAGGGTATGTAAACATTATATTAGGTAGCATTGTTTAAAGTGGCTAGTGATATATTTTACATAATTTCCCATCAATTCCCATTATTAAAGTGGCTGGAGTTGAGTCAGTGTGTTGGCAGCAGCCACTCAATGTTAGTGGTGGCTGTTTAACAGTCTGATGGCCTTGAGATAGAAGCTGTTTTTCAGTCTCTCGGTCCCAGCTTTGATGCACCTGTACTGACCTCGCCTTCTGGATGATAGCGGGGTGAACAGGCAGTGGCTTGGGTGGTTGTTGTCCTTGATGATCTTTATGGCCTTCCTGTGACATCGGGTGGTCTAGGTGTCCTGGAGGGCAGATAGTTTGCCCCCGGTGATGCGTTGTGCAGTCCTCACTACCCTCTAGAGAGCCTTACTGTTGTGGGCGGAGCAGTTGCCGTACCAGGCGGTGATACAGCCCGCCAGGATGCTCTCGATTGTGCATCTGTAGAAGTTTGTGAGTGCTTTTGGTGACTAGCCGAATTTCTTCAGCATCCTAAGGTTGAAGAGGCGCTGCTGCGTCTTCTTCACGATGCTGTCTGTGTGGGTGGACCAATCCAGTTTGTCTGTGATGTGTACGCCGAGGAACTTAAAACTTACTACCCTCTCCACTACTGTTCCATCAATGTGGATAGGGGGGTGTTCCCTCTGCTGTTTCCTGAAGTCCACAATCATCTCCTTAGTTTTGTTGACGTTGAGTGTGAGGTTATTTTCCTGACACCACACTCCGAGGGCCCTCACCTCCTCCCTGTAGGCCGTCTCGTCGTTGTTGGTAATCAAGCCTACCACTGTTGTGTCGTCCGCAAACTTGATGATTGAGTTGGAGGTATGCGTGGCCACGCAGTCGTGGGTGAACAGGGAGTACAGGAGAGGGCTCAGAACGCACCCTTGTGGGGCCCCAGTGTTGAGGATCAGCGGGGTGGAGATGTTGTTGCCTAGCCTCACCACCTGGGGGAGGCCCGTCAGGAAGTCCAGTACCCAGTTGCACAGGGCGGGGTCGAGACCCAGCTGTAGTCGATGAACAGCATTCTCACATAGGTATTCCTCTTGTCCAGATGGGTTAGGGCAGTGTGCAGTGTGGTTGAGATTGCTTCGTCTGTGGACCTATTTGGGCGGTAAGCAAATTGGAGTGGATAGGGATTGATTGAATATGTCCGTAAACACACCAGCCAGCTGGTCTGCGCATGCTCTGAGGGCGTGGCTGGGGATGCCGTCTGGGCCTGCAGCCTTGCGAGGGTTAACACGTTTAAATGTTTTCCTCACGTTGGCTGCAGTGAAGGAGAGTCCGCATGTTTTGGTTGCGGGCCGTGTCAGTGGCACTGTATTGTCCTCAAAGCGGGCAAAAAAGTTATTTAGTCTGCCTGGGAGCAAGACATCCTGGTCCGTGACTGGGCTGGTCTTCTTTTTGTAATCCGTGATTGACTGTAGACCCTGCCACATACCTTTTGTGTCTGAGCCATTGAATTGAGATTCTACTTTTTCTCTATACTGACGCTTAGCTTGTTTGATTGCCTTGCGGAGGGAATAGCTACACTGTTTGTATTCGGTCATGTTTCCGGTCACCTTGCCCTGATTACAAGCAGTGGTTTGCGCTTTCAGTTTCACGCGAATGCTGCCATCAATCCACGGTTTCTGGTTTGGGAATGTTTTAATCGTTGCTTTGGGAACGACATCTTCAACGCACGTTCTAATGAACTCGCACACCGAATCAGCATATTCGTCAATGTTGCTGTTTGACGCAATACGAAACATATCCCAGTCCATGTGATGGAAGCAGTCTTGGAGCGTGTAATCAGATTGATCGGACCAGCGTTGAATAGACCTCAGCGTGGGAGCTTCTTGTTTTAGATTCTGTCTGTATGCAGGGAGCAACAAAATGGAGTCGTGGTCAGCTTTTCCGAAAGGAGAGCGGGGCAGGGCGTCATATGCGTCGCGGAAGTTAGAATAGCAATGATCCAAGGTTTTTCCAGCCCTGGTTGCGCAATCGATATGCTGATACAATTTAGGGGGTCTTGTTTTCAGATTAGCCTTGTTAAAATCCCCAGCTACAATGAATGCAGCCTCAGGATGTATGGATTCCAGTTTGCAAAGAATCAAATAAAGTTCGTTCAGAGCCATCGATGTGTCTGCTTGGGGGGGAATATATACGGCTGTGATTATAATCGAAGAGAATTCCCTTGATAGATAATGCGGTCTACATTTGATTGTGAGGAATTCTAAATCAGGTGAACAGAAGGACTTGAGTTCTTGTATGTTGTTGTGACCACACCACGTCTCGTTAACCATGAAGCATACGCCCCCGCCCCTCTTCTCACCAGAAAGATGTTTGTTTCTGTCGGCGCGATGCGTGGAGAAACCAGCTGGCTGCACCGACTCCGATAGCGTCTCTCCAGTGAGCCATGTTTCTGTGAAGCAAAGAACGTTACAGTCTCTGATGTCCCTCTGGAATGCTACCCTTGCTCGGATTTCATCAACCTTGTTGTCAAGAGACTGGACATTGGCGAGAAGAATGCTAGGGAGTGGTGCACGGTGTGCCCGTCTCCGGAGTCTGATCAGAAGACCGCTTCATTTCCCTCTTTTACGAAGTCGTTTTTTTGAGTTGCCGGCTGGGATCCATTCCGTTGTCCTGGGTGAAAGGCAGAACACAGGATCCACTTCGCGAAAGTCATATTCTTGGTCGTACTGATGGTGAGTTGACGCTGCTCTTATATTCAGTAGTTCTTCTCGACTGTATGTAATGAAACCTAAGATGACCTGGGGTACCAATGTAAGAAATAACACATAAAAAAACAAAAAACTGCATAGTTTCCTCGGAACGCGAAGCGAGGCGGCCATCTCTGTCGGCGCCGGAAGTACAACGCTGTGTACTCCTCTCTTCACAGAACAGACTCAAACTGGCTCTAACCAGAATAGAAAGAGGAGTGGGAGGCCTCGGTGCACCACTGAGCAAGAGGACAAGTACATTAGAGTGTCTAGTTTGAGAAACAGACGCCTTACAAGTCCTCAACTGGCAGCTTCATTAAATAGTACCCGCAAAACACCAGTCTCAACGTCAACAGTGACGAGGCGACTCTGAGATGCTGGACTTCTAGGCAGAGAGACTCTAATGCTGTCTCAGGTCTGAATCTCTGCTGTGTGCCTTCTAGACAGAGAGACTCCAATGCTGTCTCAGGTCTGAATCTCTGCTGTGTGCCTTTCAGACAGAGAGACTCCAATGCTGTCTCAGGTCTCAATCTCTGCTGTGTGCCTTCTAGACAGAGAGACTCCAATGCTGTCTCAGGTCTGAATCTCTGCTGTGTGCCTTCCAGACAGAGAGACTCCAATGCTGTCTCAGGTCTGAATCTCTGCTGTGTGCCTTCTAGGCAGAGAGACTCCAATGCTGTCTCAGGTCTGAATCTCTGCTGTGTGCCTTCTAGACAGCGTTGCAAAGAAAAAGGTGTATCTCAGACTGGCCAATAGAAAAGGGTGTATCTCAGACTGGCCAATAGAAAAGGGCGTATCTCAGACTGGCCAATAGAAAAGAGCGTATCTCAGACTGGCCAATAGAAAAGGGTGTATCTCAGACTGGCCAATAGAAAAGGGCGTATCTCAGACTGGCCAATAGAAAAGGGCGTATCTCAGATTGGCCAATAGAAAAGAGCGTATCTCAGACTGGCCAATAGAAATGGCCGTATCTCAGACTGGCCAACAGAAAAGGGCGTATCTCAGACTGGCCAATAGAAAAGGGCGTATCTCAGACTGGCCAATAGAACAGGCCATATCTCAGATTGGCCAATAGAAAAGGGCGTATCTCAGATTGGCCAACAGAAAAGGCCGTATCTCAGACTGGCCAACAGAAAAGGGCGTATCTCAGACTGGCCAATAGAAAAGAGCGTATCTCAGACTGGCCAATAGAAATGGGCGTATCTCAGACTGGCCAATAGAAAAGGGCGTATCTCAGACTGGCCAATAGAAATGGGCGTATCTCAGACTGGCCAATAGAAAAGAGCGTATCTCAGACTGGCCAACAGAAAAGGGCATATCTCAGACTGGCCAATAGAAAAGGGCATATCTCAGACTGGCCAATAGAAATGGGCGTATCTCAGACTGGCCAATAGAAAAGGGCGTATCTCAGACTGACCAACAGAAAAGGCCGTATCTCAGACTGACTGCATCACTTCTTCTTTTAATAAGAAACATTCATGTGTTGAAAAATCCCAAATTGTTTTTCATAGTCAACTTCCACACAGCTCTGACACACACACGTACCCCACCAGACCCTCAGGGGTCTTTTCACAGTCCCCAAATCCAGAAGAAATTCAAGAAAAAGTGTTCAGTATTATATAGAGCCGTTGTAGCATGGAACTTCCTTCCATCTCATTTTGGTCAAATAAACAGCGAACCTGGTTTCAGAAAACAGATGAAGCAACACTTCACGGCCTCACAACGCCTCTCCCCTATTTGACCTAGATAGTTTGTGATATAGTTCTGTCCTTGAGCTGTTCTTGTCCACTAATGTTCTGTATTATGTTTCATGTTTTGCCAGGAAGAGTAGTTTGCTGCTTTCGCAACAGCTAATGGGGATCCTAATTACATGCTAAATACCCCCCCCCGGCTTAGAATGTAATGGCTTTTAACTTGTCATAACTAGTGTTATATACACAGTACCAGTCAAACGTTTCGACACACCTCATCATTCAAGGGTTATTATTTATTTTAAAGACATACAATCTATGAAATAACACATATGGAAGTCACGCCTGACCTTAGAGAGACGTTTTATTTCTCTATTTGGTTAGGTCAGGGTGTGTTGTGGGGGTGGGTATGCTTGTTTTGTCTTGTCTAGGGTTTTGTATATCTAGGTTTTTATTTGTAAGTCTAGGTAAATGTAGGTCTATGGTGGCCTGAATTGGTTAGGTCAGGGTGTGATGTGGGGTGGGTATGCTTGTTTGTCTTGTCTAGGGATTTGTATATCTAGCTTTTTATTTGTAAGTCTAGGTAAATGTAGCTCTATGGTGGCTTGAATTGGTTCCCAATCAGAGGCCGCTGTTTATCGTTGTCTCTGATTGGGGAATCTTATTTAGGTTGCCATTTTCCTTTTGGTTTTGTGGGTTCTTGTCTATGTGCAGTTGCCTGTCAGCACTCGTTTATATAGCGCCACGATTAGTTTTTGTTGATTTTGTTAGTTTGTTCAGTGTTCATTCGTCTAATAAAAGAGATTGTACGCATGCCACGCTGTGCCTTGGTCTCCTCCAACGACCGTGACAATGGAATCATGTAGTAACCAAAAAAAGTGTTAAACAAATCAAAATATATTTTATATGGGAGATTCTTCAAATAACCGTCCTTTGCACAGATAAACATCTTTGCCCACTCTTAGCATTCTCTCAACCAGCTTCATGAGGCAGTCACCTGGAATGCATTTCAATTAACAGGTGTGCCTTCTTAAAAGTTAATTTGTGGAATTTCTTTCCTTCTTAATGCATTTTTTGAGCCAATCAGTTGTGTTGTGGCAAGGTAGGGATGGTATACAGAAGATAGCCCTATTTGGTAAAAGACCAAGTCCATATTATGGCAAGAACAGCTCAAATAAGCAATGAGAAATGACAGTCGATCATTGCTTTAACACATGAAGGTCAGTCAATTCAGAAAATTTCAAGAACTTTTAATGTTTCTTCAGGTTGCAGAGAATAAATTAATTAGAGTTACATTTTGAATTAATAATAATTATTATTTTACATTTTTCAGCCCAAATAAATGCTTCACAGAGTTCAAGTAACAGACACATCTCAACATCAGCTGAGACATTCACGACTGTGTGAAGCAGGCCTTCATGGTCAAATTGCTGCAAATAAACTACTAAAGGACACCAATAAGAAGAAGAGACTTGCTTGGGCCAAGAAACATGAGCAATGGACATTAGACCGGTGGAAATCTGTCCTTTGGTCTGATGAGTCACAATTTTAGATTTTTTGGTTCCAAGTGCCATGTCTTTGTGAGACGTAGAGTAGGTGAACGGATGATCTCTGTGTATTTCCCACCGTGAAGCATGGAGTAGGAGGTGTTATGGTGTGGGGGTGCTTTGCTGGTGACACTGTCAGTGATTTATTTGGAATTCAAGGCACACTTAACCAGCATGGCTACCACAGCATTCTGCAGTGATACACCATCCCCTCTGGTTTGTTGGGACTATCATTGATTTTTCAACAGGACAATGACCCAACACACCTCCAGACTGTGTAAGGGCTATTTGACTAAGAAGGAGAGTGATGGAGTGCTGCATCAGATGACTTGGCTTCCAAAATCACCTGACCTCAACCCAATTGAGATGGCTCCTCTCAAGGAAAAGTATTTCAACTGCCAAACTGCGCTGCACACACACACACACACACACACACACACACACACACACACACACACACACACACACACACACACACACACACACACACACACACACACACACCTCATCGCTAATCCCCCACAGCTGCAAATCACACAAGTGTTTAGAGATAGTTGTGGAGCTGAGAAATCATATCACTTCTGATGACCAGCAAGAAAACACGCGCGCGCGCACACACACACACACACACACACACACACACACACACACACACACACACACACACACACACACACACACACACACACACACACACACACACACACACACACACACACACACGTAAAACAGTAACACACATTCCCCTGTCCTCACCACGCTCTCTTGATGGTTCTACACATCCCACTAACGATGAGTCCAAACAACAACAATGGCCTCCCTTTGCTGGGCGCCGAACAGCAACGGCCTCCCTTTGCTGGGCGCCGAACAACAACGGCCTCCCAGTTGAGATGGTTTGGGATGAGTTGGACCGCAGAGGCATTGAAAAGCAGCCAACATAAAATATATTTTGATTTTGTAAAAAAAACAATTGGGTTACTACATGATTCCACATGTGTTATTTCATCGTTTTGATGTCTTCACTATTATTCTACAATGTAGAAAATAGTGCAAATAAAGAAAAACCCTTGAATGAGTAGGTGTCCCAACTGTTGACTGGTATGTATGTGTGTGTGTGTGTGTGTGTGTGTGTGTGTGTGTGTGTGTGTGTGTGTGTGTGTGTGTGTGCGTGCGTGCGTGCGTGCGTGCGTGCGTGCGTGCGTGCGTGCGTGCGTGCGTGCGTGCGTGTGTGTATATGTATGTATGTGTGTGTGTGTGTGTGTGTGTGTGTGTGTGTGTATGTATGTATGTATGTATGTATGTATGTATGTATGTATGTATGTATGTATGTATGTATGTATGTATGTATGTATGTATGTATGTATGTATGTATGTATAAAACCAAAAATCCAAGCCATGAGGTCGAAGGAATTGTCTGTAGAGCTCAGAGACAGGATTATGTTGAGAGACAGATCTGGGGAAGGGTACCAAAACATTTCTGCAGCATTGAAGGTCCCCAAGGGAACACAGTGACCTCCATCATTCTTAAATGGAACAAGTTTGGAACAACCAAGACTCTCCTAGCGCCGGCCAAACTGAGCAATCGGTGAAGAAGGACCTTGGTCAGGGAGGTGACCAAGAACCCGATGGTCCCTCTGACAGAGCTCCAGGGTTCCTCTGTGGAGATGGGAGAACCATCCAGAGGACAACCATCTCTGCAGCACTCCACCAATCAGACCTTTATGGTAGAGTGGCCAAATGGAAGCCACTCCTCACTAAAAGGCACATGACAGCCCACTTGGAGTTTTCAAAAAGGCACCTAAAGGACTCTCAGACCATGAGAAACAAGATTCTCTGTTCTGATGAAACCAAGATTGAACTCTTTGGCCTGAATGCCAAGCATCACATCTGGAGGAAACCTGGCACCATCCATACGGGAAAGCATGGTGGTGGCAGCATCATGCTGTGGGGATATTTTTCAGCTGCAGGGACTGGGAGACTAGTCAGGATCGAGGGAACGATAAACGGAGCAAAGTACAGAGAGATCCTTGATGAAAACCTGCTCCAGAGCGCTCAAGACCTCAGACTGGTTGATGGTTCACCTTCTAACAGGACAATGACCCCAAGCACACAGCCAAGACAATGCAGGAGTGGCTTAGGGACAAGTCTCAGAATGTCATGGAGTGGCCTAGCCAGAACATCTCTGGAGAGACTTGAAAATAGCTGTGCAGTGACTCTCCCCATCCAACCTGACAGAGCATTGGAGGATCTGCAGAGAGGAATGGGAGAAACTCCCCAAATACAGGTATGCCAAGCTTGTAGCGTCAAACCCAAGAAGACTAGAGGCTGTAATCGCTGCCATTTACTTACGTAAATGTGATATTTCTGTTTGAATTTTTTATTATTATAAGTTAGCAAACATTTCTAAAAACCGGGTTTTTCCTTTGTCGTTAAGGGCTATTGGGTATTGTGATGTCATGATGGGGTATTGTGATGTCATGATGGGGTATTGTGATGTCATTATGGGTTATTGTGATGTCACGATGGGGTATTGTGATGTCATGATGGGTTATTGTGATGTCATGATGGGGTATTGTGATGTCATGATGGGGTATTGTGATGTCATGATGGGTTATTGTGATGTCATGATGGGGTATTGTGATGTCATGATGGGGTATTGTGATGTCATTATGGGTTATTGTGATGTCACGATGGGGTATTGTGATGTCACGATGGGGTATTGTGATGTCATGATGGGTTATTGTGTGTAGATTGATGAGGGGGGGGAGATTTCATCCATTTTACAATAAGCCTGTAACGTAACAGAAATGTGGAAAACAAGGTCAGGGGAGTCTGAATACTTTCCGAATGCGCTGTATATTTGTATACAGGAGAATAGAGATCATGTTTCAAGATTGTGAGATTTCTAGCTGACGATAACTGAAGGCACCAGAGTTATAGCCTTCTCACTTTGACCAGAAATTCAAACATAAACTCACAGTCTAATTTTATCTTAGTTTTTTTTTTGTCAGCGTTAATATAATATAATAATATATCCCATTTAGCAGACGCTTTTGTCCAAAGCGACTTACAAGTCGGCTGGGGCCACTACTTTTTACATATGGGTGGCCCTAGCGGGAATCGAACCCACGACGCTTGGCGTTGCAAGCGCCATGCTTGCAATGCTCTACCGACTGAGCCACACAGGACTGTGCGTTAAACTGTTACGTTTTCAACTTTGAACTTTGGTCGTTCAAAAAAACTGTATTACTGTTAAATCTGTAATTTACTTCTTTTTTTCTTTTTTTTACAGTCTAATATAGTATGTTTTATAGTCTATATGCAATACGATTTTGAGGTGTTAGACAATAGTAAATGCCAAGTTTATGAGGACTGTTTCATTGCGGTACATAATGATACATCCTCATTCTGATGAATAGTTTTGCATCATGCGCCATCCACCGCGTCATGCAAAGAAAATTCATTTAAAACTAGTGCTTTATCAACATAGGCAGGTATCAACGGACTGACGAATGACAGCCACCAAAGCGCTTTTACACGGATTACACGGAACGCCCATATCAAGAAACACCCCGAATTGCGGTAATGCAATTACACCATATTGAGTTGTCTTGAAATCTCAAATTAAAATCCATCTCGTTTTTGTTTCCATCTCCAAATCTATTGGATGAGAAAACCAGAGGTCTCGTCCCTTCTGACCTTCTTCTCCAATGGGTTTTGAGAAGGAGATTTGGAGCTAGGATTTTAATATTTTATATTCTTCCCCATGTCCTCCAGCCTTGCACACTGTTGCTCAAAACGGTCTCGTTATGAATGGATTTCCTCAGAAGGGAGGAGGAGGTGGTGGTGGAGGTGGGGGGAAGGAAAGGATGTATTTCTGCATCAGCAAGTCAAGCAGCTTTGGTCACACCCTTCCCCCGCCTACATGTCCCCCCTCCCGGGACGAGAGAGGAGCTTTACGGCCCGCCATGTTGATAGAGCAAGAGTCAGAGACGTGTAAAAGCCTGCTTAGCGAACTAAACTACACATTACGGGAAGGGTTATAAAGAACATTTATCCAACAACCACAACAAATAAGTCAACTTTCCTGGTATTTTTTGTTTTGGATGGTGACTTCTTTGATCGTATGGGTTGGATATTAATTTACTCTGTAGAATAACTCGGAAAAAGGAAATGGTAAGTTATTCATTGTTTTTTTTGTTGCTTTCCAGGTTGTTTCAAATCTCCTTGGGATGCTTTTGGGTGAATGTCTCCACCTAGCACTTAAACCTAGCTAGCTAACGTTAGCCAGTTAGTTAGCTAACAAGGGTTAGCCAGTTAGTTAGCTAACAAGGGTTAGCCAGTTAGTTAGCTAACAAGGGTTAGCCAGTTTGTTAGCAAACAAGAGTTAGCCAGTTAGTTAGCTAACAAGGGTTAGCCAGTTTGTTAGCAAACAAGAGTTAGCCAGTTAGTTAGCCAGTTAGTTAACAAGGTTTAGCCAGTTTGTTAGCCAGTTAGTTAGCTAACAAAGTTTAGCCAGTTAGTTAGCTTACAAGGGTTAGCCAGTTAGTTAGCTTACAAGGGTTAGCCAGTTAGTTAGCTTACAAGGGTTAGCCAGTTAGTTAGCTTACAAGGGTTAGCCAGTTAGTTAGCTTACGAGGGTTAGCCAGTTAGTTAGCTTACGAGGGTTAGCCAGTTAGTTAGCTTACGAAGGTTAGCCAGTTAGTTAGCTTACAAGGGTTAGCCAGTTAGTTAGCTTACAAGGGTTAGCCAGTTAGTTAGCTTACAAGGGTTAGCCAGTTAGTTAGCTTACAAGGGTTAGCCAGTTAGTTAGTTTACAAGGGTTAGCCAGTTAGTTAGCCAGTTAGTTAGCCAGTTAGTTAGCCAGTTAGTTAGCTAACAAGGTTTAGCCAGTTAGTTAGCTAACAAGGTTTAGCCAGTTAGTTAGCTAACAAGGTTTAGCCAGTTGGTTAGCTAACAAGGTTTAGCCAGTTGGTTAGCTAACAAGGTTTAGCCAGTTGGTTAGCTAACAAGGTTTAGCCAGTTGGTTAGCTAACAAGGTTTAGCCAGTTGGTTAGCTTACAAGGGTTAGCCAGTGAGTTAGCTAACAAGGGTTAGCCAACAACTTTTTTTGGGGGGAATTTTGTAGATAACCGTAACTTAAAAACATGTTTTAAATGAAGCTAGTTAGATGTTGTAGTGAAGTTACACAGATTTTCAACCATTTTAAATGTGACAGAAAATGTACATTTTTTTGCTAATGTTTACCTATGTATTTTGTTTCCAAAATATTTTGAATTTATTTTGAGCTTTTAGCTATGTTTGTCCAGGTGGGTGCTGTTTTACCTCTGTCACCATGTATCAATCGCTGTAACATTTATCTCTCAGCACGGAAACATGGTGCAGGACACTGAGCTGTAATGCCCCCTGGGTGTAACCGGGATGCTGCCCCTCTGCCCAGGCTTAGGGGAACCTCTAGACCCGTGGTGGGGTTAGCAGGCAGGCTTTGTCTATTGTCTGTGTGTGTGTGTGTGGTCAGTTTGAGTAAAGGCAGGTTGGGGAGGGAGAGGGGGTGACCGATGCACCTGTAGCCGACTCTCGGGGCGGTATCTCCGGCTTTGTCTTGTGCTGGGGAGGACAAAAGGACGACGTCTCGGGGCATGGGAAGGGAGGGGTGAGTGTGAGAGAGAAGGGTGCTTGGACATTACATTATGTTAGTATGGATTGATCTCTGAATTGAGTTCATAAGCAGTTCTTGACTTGGGCAGGAGCTCACTGAGCACAGTTGATAAATCAGCGCGTGAAGATTTCTTGCGTGCTTATGTGAATGGCAGATGAGTGATGAGGAACTCTCTGTCTGTGAACATGTCCCAGTTGACTGCTTCTGAAAACATTCTAGATTCCAACAGTCCGGTTCTTTTAGAAGGGTGAAAGAACCGGTTGGATTTGCTTGTCTACACACACACACACACACAGAAATACCTATTGTGTTGTCAGCCCGGTGTATCAATAAAGGGATATTCCAGGGGTTTTTGGCAATGAGGCCCGTTGTCTACTTCCCCAGTCAGATGAACTCGTGGATACCATTTTATTATAGTGTGTTACCACCCAGAGTGGTTAGCATCACGCTAGGCTAGCCAGGCTAGCTGCTACATAGAGTTTTACAGCGCAGAGTGGTTAGCATCACGCTAGGCTAGCCAGGCTAGCTGCTAAATGTTTTATTAGTGGTATGTACAGGATATGCATGGTAACGAAATGTTAACTTGCAGGTTCTTTCTGGACAAAGCAACAATAATAAGAAATCATAAAATGTAAGAATAAAAAAACGAATTAAATGGCTCAGTAGAATAATACATGTTATAAGTATATAAATACAGGAAGGCCCCATCTATTGTCCAATATTTGTGTATAAACTGATCTGAAAAATAAGTCTCATAGCAGCTGTTGTGATGTGTGCATATGAGTGACTGACGAGGTGGTCAGTCCTGTGGAGAATCAGGGCAGGTGGTCAGTCCTGTTGAGAATCAGACGAGGTGGTCAGTCCTGTTGAGATGTGGAGAATCAGACGAGGTGGTCAGTCCTGTTGAGAATCAGACGAGGTGGTCAGTCCTGTTGAGATGTGGAGAATCAGACGAGGTGGTCAGTCCTGTTGAGAATCAGACGAGGTGGTCAGTCCTGTTGAGATGTGGAGAATCAGACGAGGTGGTCAGTCCTGTTGAGATGTGGAGAATCAGACGAGGTGGTCAGTCCTGTGGAGAATCAGGGCAGGTGGTCAGTCCTGTTGAGAATCAGACGAGGTGGTCAGTCCTGTTGAGAATCTGACGAGGTGGTCAGTCCTGTTGAGAATCAGACGAGGTGGTCAGTCCTGTTGAGAATCAGACGAGGTGGTCAGTCCTGTTGAGATGTGGAGAATCAGACGAGGTGGTCAGTCCTGTTGAGATGTGGAGAATCAGACGAGGTGGTCAGTCCTGTTGAGAATCTGACGAGGTGGTCAGTCCTGTTGAGAATCAGACGAGGTGGTCAGTCCTGTGGAGATGTGGAGAATCAGACGAGGTGGTCAGTCCTGTGGAGAATCAGACGAGGTGGTCAGTCCTGTGGAGAATCAGGGCAGGTGGTCAGTCCTGTGGAGAATCAGGGCAGGTGGTCAGTCCTGTGGAGATGTGGAGAATCAGACGAGGTGGTCAGTCCTGTTGAGAATCAGACGAGGTGGTCAGTCCTGTTGAGATGTGGAGAATCAGACGAGGTGGTCAGTCCTGTTGAGAATCAGACGAGGTGGTCAGTCCTGTTGAGATGTGGAGAATCAGACGAGGTGGTCAGTCCTGTTGAGAATCAGACGAGGTGGTCAGTCCTGTGGGGAATCAGGGCAGGTGGTCAGTCCTGTTGAGATGTGGAGAATCTGACGAGGTGGTCAGTCCTGTTGAGAATCTGACGAGGTGGTCAGTCCTGTTGAGAATCAGACGAGGTGGTCAGTCCTGTTGAGAATCAGACGAGGTGGTCAGTCCTGTGGAGAATCAGACGAGGTGGTCAGTCCTGTTGAGAATCAGACGAGGTGGTCAGTCCTGTGGAGAATCAGACGAGGTGGTCAGTCCTGTTGAGATGTGGAGAATCAGACGAGGTGGTCAGTCCTGTTGAGAATCAGACGAGGTGGTCAGTCCTGTTGAGAATCAGACGAGGTGGTCAGTCCTGTGGAGAATCAGACGAGGTGGTCAGTCCTGTGGAGAATCAGACGAGGTGGTCAGTCCTGTTGAGATGTGGAGAATCAGACGAGGTGGTCAGTCCTGTGGAGATGTGGAGAATCAGACGAGGTGGTCAGTCCTGTGGAGAATCAGACGAGGTGGTCAGTCCTGTGGAGAATCAGACGAGGTGGTCAGTCCTGTTGAGAATCAGACGAGGTGGTCAGTCCCGTGGAGAATCAGACGAGGTGGTCAGTCCTGTGGAGATGTGGAGAATCAGACGAGGTGGTCAGTCCTGTGGAGATGTGGAGAATCAGACGAGGTGGTCAGTCCTGTTGAGAATCAGACGAGGTGGTCAGTCCTGTGGAGAATCTGACGAGGTGGTCAGTCCTGTGGAGAATCTGACGAGGTGGTCAGTCCTGTTGAGAATCAGACGAGGTGGTCAGTCCTGTTGAGAATCAGGGCAGGTGGTCAGTCCTGTTGAGAATCAGGGCAGGTGGTCAGTCCTGTGGAGAATCAGACGAGGTGGTCAGTCCTGTTGAGATGTTGAGAATCAGACGAGGTGGTCAGTCCTGTTGAGATGTTGAGAATCAGACGAGGTGGTCAGTCCTGTTGAGATGTGGAGAATCAGACGAGGTGGTCAGTCCTGTTGAGAATCAGACGAGGTGGTCAGTCCTGTTGAGAATCAGACGAGGTGGTCAGTCCTGTTGAGAATCAGACGAGGTGGTCAGTCCTGTTGAGAATCAGACGAGGTGGTCAGTCCTGTTGAGAATCAGACGAGGTGGTCAGTCCTGTTGAGATGTGGAGAATCAGACGAGGTGGTCAGTCCTGTGGAGAATCAGATGAGGTGGTCAGTCCTGTTGAGAATCAGACGAGGTGGTCAGTCCTGTGGAGAATCAGACGAGGTGGTCAGTCCTGTTGAGATGTGGAGAATCAGACGAGGTGGTCAGTCCTGTTGAGATGTGGAGAATCAGACGAGGTGGTCAGTCCTGTTGAGATGTGGAGAATCAGACGAGGTGGTCAGTCCTGTGGAGATGTGGAGAATCAGACGAGGTGGTCAGTCCTGTTGAGATGTGGAGAATCAGACGAGGTGGTCAGTCCTGTGGAGAATCAGACGAGGTGGTCAGTCCTGTTGAGATGTGGAGAATCAGACGAGGTGGTCAGTCCTGTTGAGATGTGGAGAATCAGACGAGGTGGTCAGTCCTGTGGAGAATCAGACGAGGTGGTCAGTCCTGTTGAGATGTGGAGAATCAGACGAGGTGGTCAGTCCTGTTGAGATGTTGAGAATCAGACGAGGTGGTCAGTCCTGTTGAGAATCAGACGAGGTGGTCAGTCCTGTTGAGATGTGGAGAATCAGACGAGGTGGTCAGTCCTGTTGAGAATCAGACGAGGTGGTCAGTCCTGTTGAGATGTGGAGAATCAGACGAGGTGGTCAGTCCTGTGGAGATGTGGAGAATCAGACGAGGTGGTCAGTCCTGTGGAGATGTCGAGAATCAGACGAGGTGGTCAGTCCTGTTCAAGTGTTCAGCAGTCTGATGGAGAGGTCAGCTGATGGCTGGGGTGTCCTTGATCCTGCGTGCTTCTCTCAGGCACCATTTCGACTAGATTTCCTGGATGGGTGGGAGCACCCGCTGAAGGGCCTTGCAGTCATGGACAGAGCAATTTGGGTACCAGGCCATGATGCAACCGGTCAGGACGCTCTCGACGTTGCATCGGTAATACTTATGAGAGGACCCGGGGCGGCAGGCCGAAATGTCTTCAAGCAGGAAGTAGAGACGCTGTTGCACCCTGTTGACAAGAGTGTTGGGTCCATGACAAGTCCTTGGACTTGGTCCTGGCTAGCCTAGCGTGATGCTAACCACTCTGGGCTGTAAAACACTATCTAGCAGCTAGCCTGGCTAGCCTAGTGTGATGCTCACCACTCTGGGCTGTAAAACACTATGTAGCTGCTAGCCTAGCGTGATGCTAACCACTCTGAGCTGTAAAAAATGCCAAGAAGCTTTTAAAACTCGTTATGTGGATTGGAGCATGAAGTTGTCAATCAACTCCATCCTCTCCTTATAGGCTGATTCGTTGTTGTTGGTTATCAGGCCTACAACTGTGGTGTCGTCAGTAAAATTGAATGGAGTACAGCAGAGGACTGACGACACACCCCTGGGGGGCCCCCTTTTGTTAAGAGTCAGTGTGGAGGATGTGTTGTTGCCAATCCTCACTACTAGTGTGTAAATGTCTTTACCATTTTAGTTTTGGAGACCTTTTGGAGGCTGGCTTGTTAGCTAGTTAGCTAGTTAGCTTGTTAGCTACGGGCTCCGTTTGTTTTCATGGCAAAACGATGCTAACTAGACAACCTGGGGAATCGTTGTTTCTCATAACTAACTCCTAAATATCAGCTGATTCGATGTGGTTGATGAATCATTGTAGCAATAAATACCATTGATATTTCCAGTAAACTATCCATACATCCCCTTTTGTTAAGCGTCAGTGTGGAGGACGTGTTATTGCCAATCCTCACAGCCTCTGGTCGGCCCTTCAGGAAGTCCAGGATCCAGTTGCAGAGCTCTGAGCTCGGTGTCGACCTTGGAGGGAACACTAGTGTTGAATGCTTGGAACTGTAGTCCATGAACAGCAAAGGTGTTCCTCTTGTCCGGAGGTGAGGTGGTGGATCTGTTAGAGTGGTAGGGGAAATGGGACTGGGTATACTGGCCTTGATGTGGCCCATGACCAGCCTCTCCTGGCCTTGATGTGGCCCATGACCAGCCTCTCCTGGCCTTGATGTGGCCCATGACCAGCCTCTCCTGGCCTTGATGTGGCCCATGACCAGCCTCTCCTGGCCTTGACGCGGCCCATGGCCAGCCTCTCCTGGCCTTGATGTGGCCCATGGCCAGCCTCTCCTGGCCTTGATGTGGCCCATGGCCAGCCTCTCCTGGCCTTGATGTGGCCCATGGCCAGCCTCTCCTGGCCTTGATGTGGCCCATGACCAGCTGGTAGTGTGGTGGATGGGACTACCAGCTCTCTGTAACCTAGAGGGCAACCAGTGGGTCCGTCTCCTCTATACCACCCACCTGGTAGCTGGTCAGTAACCTAGAGGGCAACCAGTGGGTCCATCTCCTCTATACCACCCACCTGGTAGTGTGGTGGATGGGACTACCAGCTCTCTGTAACCTAGAGGGCAACCAGTGGGTCCATCTCCTCTATACCACCCACCTGGTAGTGTGGTGGATGGGACTACCAGCTCTCTGTAACCTAGAGGGCAACCAGTGGGTCCATCTCCTCTATACCACCCACCTGGTAGTGTGGTGGATGGGACTACCAGCTCTCTGTAACCTAGAGGGCAACCATTGGGTCCATCTCCTCTATACCACCCACCTGGTAGTGTGGTGGATGGGACTACCAGCTCTCTGTAACCTAGAGGGCAACCAGTGGGTCCATCTCCTCTATACCACCCACCTGGTAGTGTGGTGGATGGGACTACCAGATCTCTGTAACCTAGAGGACAACCAGTGGGTCCATCTCCTCTATACCAGGTTTCTTGTAGGATGACAATGTCTATATTTCTGATTTCCTTGATGAAGTCTGGGTCCCTGCTCTTTAGGCCAAAGGCATATGACCTCTGACCTTGTATATTCCAAGGATGAGATAGCTTTGTGTTCCATAGTGTCTAGTGTGGTTTAGGCCCAGACCATTTCTCTGTCTTTCTCTGTCTTTCTCTGTCTTTCTCTGTCTTTCTCTGTCTTTCTCTGTCTCTCTCTGTCTTTCTCTGTCTCTCTCTGTCTTTCTGTCTCTCTCTCTGTCTCTCTCTCTGTCTCTCTCTCTGTCTCTCTGTCTGTCTCTCTCTCTGTCTCTCTGTCTGTCTCTCGCTGTCTCTCTCTGTCTCTCTCTGTCTCTCTCTGTCTCTCTCTGTGCTCTGACAGACCCTGTCTGTGCAGTCCTCCTGGGCTGGGGGTGAGGATGGTGGGGGTTGTTCCGGGGGAGACAGAGATGGGGGCTCTTCCTCTAGTCGTGTGTGTGTGAATAAGTGATTTTAAAGCAGCAGATGTCATTAGGTCAGTGCTGTATTCATAGTGGGAGGCAGGGTGAGGAGGGAGGGTTGGGGGGAGGCAGGAGGCAGGGTGAGGAGGGAGGGTTGGGGGGAGGGAGGAGGCAGGGTGGGGAGGGAGGGAGGAGGCAGGGTGGGGAGGAGGGTTGTGAGGAGGCAGGGTTGTTCTGGATGTCATAAGGTGAATTCACCAATTTGTAAGTCGCTCTGGATAAGAGCGTCTGCCAAATGACTTAAATGTAAATGTAAATGTGAGGAGGCAGGGTGAGGAGGGAGGGTTGGGGGAGGCAGGGTGAGGAGGGAGGGTTGGGGGAGGCAGGGTGAGGAGGGAGGGTTGGGGGAGGCAGGGTGAGGAGGGAGGGTTGGGGGAGGCAGGGTGAAGAGGGAGGTTTGGGGGAGGGGGAGGCAGGGTAAAGAGGGAGGTTTGGGGGATGGGGAAGGCAGGGTGAAGAGGGAGGTTTGGGGGAGGGGGAGGCAGGGTGAAGAGGGAGGTTTGGGGGAGGCAGGGTGAAGAGGGTGGTTTGGGGGAGGGGGAGGCAGGGTGAAGAGGGAGGTTTGGGGGAGGGGGAGGCAGGGTGAAGAGGGAGGTTTGGGGGAGGGGAGGCAGGGTGAAGAGGGAGGTTTGGGGGAGGGGGAAGGCAGGGTGAAGAGGGAGGTTTGGGGGAGGGGAAGGCAGGGTGAAGAGGGAGGTTTGGGGGAGGGGGAGGCAGGGTGAAGAGGGAGGTTTGGGGGATGGGGAAGGCAGGGTGAAGAGGGAGGTTTGGGGGAGGGGGAGGCAGGGTGAAGAGGGAGGTTTGGGGGAGGGGAAGGCAGGGTGAAGAGGGAGGTTTGGGGGAGGCAGGGTGAAGAGGGAGGTTTGGGGGAGGGGGAGGCAGGGTGAAGAGGGAGGTTTGGGGGAGGCAGGGTGAAGAGGGTGGTTTGGGGGAGGGGGAGGCAGGGTAAAGAGGGAGGTGAGGGGGAGGGGGAGGCAGGGTGAAGAGGGAGGTTTGGGGGAGGGGAGGCAGGGTGAAGAGGGAGGTTTGGGGGAGGCAGGGTGAAGAGGGTGGTTTGGGGGAGGGGGAGGCAGGGTAAAGAGGGAGGTGAGGGGGGGGGAGGCAGGGTGAAGAGGGAGGTTTGGGGGAGGGGGAGGCAGGGTGAAGAGGGAGGTTTGGGGGAGGGGGAAGGCAGGGTGAAGAGGGAGGTTTGGGGGAGGGGAAGGCAGGGTGAAGAGGGAGGTGAGGGGGAGGGGGAGGCAGGGTGAAGAGGGAGGTTTGGGGGAGGGGGAGGCAGGGTGAAGAGGGAGGTTTGGGGGAGGGGGAGGCAGGGTGAAGAGGGAGGTTTGGGGGAGGGGGAAGGCAGGGTGAAGAGGGAGGTTTGGGGGAGGGGGAGGCAGGGTGAAGAGGGAGGTTTGGGGGAGGGGGAGGCAGGGTGAAGAGGTCTCCACAGGAGTCACATTTCTGGGCCCTTAAATTGATATGAGGCCCCTTCTGTCTCTCTCTGTCTCTCTCTTGTTTGTCTCTCTCTTGTTTGTCTCTCTCTGTCTCTCTCTGTCTCTCTCTCTCTGTCTCTCTCTCTCTGTCTCTCTCTCTCTGTCTCTCTCTCTGTCTCTCTCTCTCTGTCTCTCTCTCTCTGTCTCTCTCTCTCTGTCTCTCTCTCTCTGTCTCTCTCTGTCTCTCTCTCTCTCTCTGTCTCTCTCTGTCTCTCTCTCTCTGTCTCTCTCTCTGTCTCTCTCTCTGTCTCTCTCTCTGTCTCTCTCTCTGTCTCTCTCTCTGTCTCTCTCTCTGTCTCTCTCTCTGTCTCTCTCTCTCTCTCTCTCTCTCTCTCTCTCTCTCTCTCTCTCTCTCTCTCTCTCTCTCTCTCTGTCTCTCTCTCTCTGTCTCTCTCTCTCTCTCTGTCTCTCTCTCTCTCTCTGTCTCTCTCTCTCTGTCTCTCTCTCTCTCTCTGTCTCTCTCTCTCTCTCTCTGTCTCTCTGTCTCTCTCTCTCTGTCTCTCTCTCTCTGTCTCTCTCTCTGTCTCTCTCTCTGTCTCTCTCTCTGTCTCTCTCTGTCGCTCTCTCTGGCTCTCTGTCTCTCTCTCTCTCTCTCCCTCTGTCTCTCTCTGGCTCTCTCGTGTCTCTCTCTCTCTCGTGTCTCTCTCTTGCTTCTCTCTCTCTCTCTCTCTGTCTGTCACTGTCTGTCCCCCTTCTCTCGCCATACTAACCCCCCCCCCCTCTCTCCTCAGGTGATGGCTGAGTGGCAGTGTGTGCGTCCAGCTCTGTGTGTGTGGAGATGGTTCTAACAGGCTGTTGTCTGTGAGGACTGTGGAACACACTGCTGGCCCACAGAGGCACCCTGAACACACACACACACACTCCGTGACACAGTGACAACACACACTCAGTGACACGGTGACAACACACACACACACACACGGTGACACACACACACAGCGCTGCCGGTGCAGCGAGAACGGATTCGGACACACAAACTCCCCCCCCAACACACACACACACTCTTGACTGTGTGTCCCAGTAGTGGTAGCGCGCGTGTGTGTGTGACCACCACTATGCCGAGCTCCACGATCCGACGTTCTGTGAAGAACATGGTGAACAACTACTCCGACGCGGAGAAGAAGGTCCGAGAGTCCACCTCCAACGACCCCTGGGGCCCCTCGTCCTCTCTGATGTCAGAGGTGGCCGACCTGACCTACAACGTCGTGGCGTTCAGTGAGATCATGAGCATGATCTGGAGACGCCTCAACGACCACGGAAAGAACTGGAGACACGTTTACAAGGCGCTGACGCTGCTCGACTACCTGATTAAGGTAACGCCGCACCCCTCATACAATAATAAACAATAGTAAATAACAACATCAATAACAATAAAATAATAATAAATAACAACATCAATAACAATAAAACAATAATAAATAACAACATTAATAATAATAAAATAATAATAAATAACATCAATAACAATAAAACAATAATAAATAACAACATCAGTAACAATAATCGTGGCCGGCTGCGAACCCAGAGTCTGGTGGCACAGATGTCACTGCGATGTCACTGCGATGCAGTGCCTTAGACCACTGCGCCACTCGGGAGGTTCCTGCAGTGTTAATATGTTAATATGGTGTGTGTGTTTTCCAGACGGGGTCAGAGCGCGTGGCTCTGCAGTGTAAAGAGAACATCTTCGCCATCCAGACTCTGAAGGACTTTCAGTACATAGACAGAGACGGAAAAGACCAGGGAATCAACGTCAGAGAGAAGAGCAAACAGCTGGTGGTCCTGTTGAAAGATGAGGAGAGACTGAAAGGTGAGGAGGAGGGGGGAGGTGGGGGGTCCTGTTGAAAGATGAGGAGAGACTGACAGGTGAGGAAGAGGGAGGTGGGGGTCCTGCTGAAAGATGAGACTGAAAGGTGAGGAAGAGGGAGGTGGTGGTCCTGTTGAAAGATGAGAGACTGAAAGGTGAGGAAGAGGGAGGTGGTGGTCCTGTTGAAAGATGAGGAGAGACTGACAGGTGAGGAAGAGGGAGGTGGGGGGTCCTGCTGAAAGATGAGAGACTGAAAGGTGAGGAAGAGGGAGGTGGTGGTCCTGCTGAAAGATGAGAGACTGAAAGGTGAGGAAGAGGGAGGTGGTGGTCCTGCTGAAAGATGAGAGACTGAAAGGTGAGGAAGAGGGAGGTGGTGGTCCTGTTGAAAGATGAGAGACTGAAAGGTGAGGAGAAGGAGGTGGGGGTCCTGTTGAAAGATGAGGAGAGACTGAAAGGTGAGGAAGAGGGAGGTGGTGGTCCTGTTGAAAGATGAGGAGAGACTGAAAGGTGAGGAAGAGGGAGGTGGTGGTCCTGTTGAAAGATGAGGAGAGACTGAAAGGTGAGGAGGAGGGGGGAGGTGGTCCTGCTGAAAGATGAGAGACTGAAAGGTGAGGAAGAGGGAGGTGGTGGTCCTGTTGAAAGATGAGGAGAGACTGAAAGGTGAGGAAGAGGGAGGTGGTGGTCCTGTTGAAAGATGAGGAGAGACTGAAAGGTGAGGAGGAGGGGGGAGGTGGTCCTGCTGAAAGATGAGAGACTGAAAGGTGAGGAAGAGGGAGGTGGTGGTCCTGTTGAAAGATGAGACTGAAAGGTGAGGAAGAGGGAGGTGGTGGTCCTGTTGAAAGATGAGGAGAGACTGAAAGGTGAGGAAGAGGGAGGTGGGGGTCCTGTTGAAAGATGAGGAGAGACTGAAAGGTGAGGAAGAGGGATGTGGTGGTCCTGTTGAAAGATGAGGAGAGACTGAAAGGTGAGGAAGAGGGAGGTGGTGGTTCTGTTGAAAGATGAGAGACTGAAAGGTGAGGAAGAGGGAGGTGGGGGTCCTGTTGAAAGATGAGGAGAGACTGAAAGGTGAGGAAGAGGGAGGTGGTGGTCCTGCTGAAAGATGAGAGACTGAAAGGTGAGGAAGAGGGAGGTGGGGGTCCTGCTGAAAGATGAGGAGAGACTGAAAGGTGAGGAAGAGGGAGGTGGTGGTCCTGCTGAAAGATGAGAGACTGAAAGGTGAGGAAGAGGGAGGTGGGGGTCCTGTTGAAAGATGAGGAGAGACTGAAAGGTGAGGAAGAGGGAGGTGGTGGTCCTGCTGAAAGATGAGAGACTGAAAGGTGAGGAAGAGGGAGGTGGTGGTCCTGTTGAAAGATGAGGAGAGACTGAAAGGTGAGGAAGAGGGAGGTGGTGGTCCTGTTGAAAGATGAGGAGAGACTGAAAGGTGAGGAAGAGGGAGGTGGGGGTCCTGCTGAAAGATGAGGAGAGACTGAAAGGTGAGGAAGAGGGATGTGGTGGTCCTGTTGAAAGATGAGAGACTGAAAGGTGAGGAAGAGGGAGGTGGTGGTCCTGTTGAAAGATGAGAGACTGAAAGGTGAGGAAGAGGGAGGTGGGGGTCCTGCTGAAAGATGAGGAGAGACTGAAAGGTGAGGAAGAGGGAGGTGGTGGTCCTGCTGAAAGATGAGAGACTGAAAGGTGAGGAAGAGGGAGGTGGGGGTCCTGCTGAAAGATGAGAGACTGAAAGGTGAGGAAGAGGGAGGTGGGGGTCCTGTTGAAAGATGAGGAGAGTCTGAAAGGTGAGGGAGGTGGGGGTCCTGCTGAAAGATGAGGAGAGACTGAAAGGTGAGGAAGAGGGAGGTGGGGGTCCTGTTGAAAGATGAGGAGAGACTGAAAGGTGAGGAAGAGGGAGGTGGTGGTCCTGCTGAAAGATGAGGAGAGACTGAAAGATGAGGAAGAGGGAGGTGGTGGTCCTGTTGAAAGATGAGGAGAGACTGACAGGTGAGGAAGAGGGAGGTGGTGGTCCTGCTGAAAGATGAGACTGAAAGGTGAGGAAGAGGGAGGTGGTGGTCCTGTTGAAAGATGAGAGACTGAAAGGTGAGGAAGAGGGAGGTGGTGGTCCTGTTGAAAGATGAGGAGAGACTGACAGGTGAGGAAGAGGGAGGTGGTGGTCCTGCTGAAAGATGAGACTGAAAGGTGAGGAAGAGGGAGGTGGTGGTCCTGCTGAAAGATGAGGAGAGACTGAAAGGTGAGGAAGAGGGAGGTGGAGGAAGAGGGAGGTGGTGGTCCTGCTGAAAGATGAGGAGAGACTGAAAGGTGAGGAAGAGGGAGGTGGAGGAAGAGGGAGGTGGTGGTCCTGCTGAAAGATGAGGAGAGACTGAAAGGTGAGGAAGAGGGAGGTGGAGGAAGAGGGAGGTGGTGGTCCTGCTGAAAGATGAGGAGAGACTGAAAGGTGAGGAAGAGGGAGGTGGTGGTGGGGGTCCTGTTGAAAGATGAGAGACTGAAAGGTGAGGAAGAGGGAGGTGGTGGTCCTGTTGAAAGATGAGGAGAGACTGACAGGTGAGGAAGAGGGAGGTGGGGGTCCTGCTGAAAGATGAGAGACTGAAAGGTGAGGAAGAGGAGGAGGGAGGTGGTGGTACTGTCTGGCACTAGGTCTGTCTGGAGTAATGTACTGTCTGTCTGGAGTAATGTACTGTCTGTCTGGAGTAATGTACTGTCTGTCATAGACCACCAGGTCTGTCTGGAGTCATGTACTGTCTGTCATAGACCACTAGGTCTGTCTGGAGTAATGTACTGTCTGTCATAGACCACTAGGTCTGTCTGGAGTCATGTACTGTCTGTCTTAGACCACCAGGTCTGTCTGGAGTAATGTACTGTCTGTCATAGACCACCAGGTCTGTCTGGAGTCATGTACTGTCTGTCATAGACCACCAGGTCTGTCTGGAGTAATGTACTGTCTGTCATAGACCACCAGGTCTGTCTGGAGTCATGTACTGTCTGTCATAGACCACCAGGTCTGTCTGGAGTCATGTACTGTCTGTCATAGACCACCAGGTCTGTCTGGAGTAATGTACTGTCTGTCTGGAGTAATGTACTGTCTGTCATAGACCACCAGGTCTGTCTGGAGTCATGTACTGTCTGTCATAGACCACTAGGTCTGTCTGGAGTAATGTACTGTCTGTCATAGACCACCAGGTCTGTCTGGAGTAATGTACTGTCTGTCATAGACCACTAGGTCTGTCTGGAGTCATGTACTGTCTGTCATAGACCACTAGGTCTGTCTGGAGTCATGTACTGTCTGTCATAGACCACTAGGTCTGTCTGGAGTCATGTACTGTCTGTCATAGACCACTAGGTCTGTCTGGAGTCATGTACTGTCTGTCATAGACCACTAGGTCTGTCTGGAGTAATGTACTGTCTGTCATAGACCACCAGGTCTGTCTGGAGTCATGTACTGTCTGTCATAGACCACCAGGTCTGTCTGGAGTCATGTACTGTCTGTCATAGACCACCAGGTCTGTCTGGAGTCATGTACTGTCTGTCATAGACCACCAGGTCTGTCTGGAGTCATGTACTGTCTGTCATAGACCACCAGGTCTGTCCAGGTGAGGTTAATGATGATGATGTTCCTGTCCAGGTGAGCGTTCCCAGGCGCTGAAGACGAAGGAGAGGATGGCTCAGGTCACCACCACAGGGGCGGTGACACCGGGTCAGGGTTTTGGCAGAGGTTCGTCTCAACCCAACCTGTCCACCTCCTACAGCGAGGAGTACGGCAAGTCGGAGGGATCACCTGCATCTTACCATGGCTGTGAGTAGAGCTATGTTACACACACACACTCACACGCACACACACTCGCACGCACACACACACACACGCACACTCTCACACACACTCTCACACACACTCTCACACACACTCTCACACACACTCTCACACACACTCTCACACACACTCTAACACACACTCTAACACACACTCTAACACACACTCTAACACACACTCTAACACACACTCTAACACACACTCTAACACACACTCTAACACACACTCTAACACACACTCTAACACACACACTAACACACACTCTAACACACACTCTAACACACACACTCTAACACACACACTCTAACACACACACTCTAACACACACACTCTAACACACACACTCTAACACACACACTCTAACACTCACACTCTAACACTCACACTCTAACACTCACACTCTAACACTCACACTCTAACACACTCACTCTAACACACTCACTCTAACACACTCACTCTAACACACTCACTCTAACACACTCACTCTAACACACTCACTCTAACACACTCACTCTAACACACTCACTCTAACACACTCACTCTAACACACTCACTCTAACACACTCACACTCACTCACTCACACACAGGCTTAGACACTAAGGGTTTAAGATTGTGTTGGAGGTCTGATCTTTCTTTGTCCTAAAACCAGCGTCCAATCAAAACTCCTCTTTTGACCTTTCAGCTCGTTTCACGTTAGCTTTTAGGGACCTTCGGAAACAACTTTTCAGACGAAGACCACAACACGTAGACCCCCCCCCCCCCCCAAAAAAAAGTCTGACTTAGTGCCACCTCTCTGTCACCAGAGCTCGGTGCTTATTATGGGATGTTTTAGGTAACACAATCCCACATTTTTGGGGGGGTAGCATGTTAATGACATGTTGGAGATAGACTGAACCATTCAGAACACACAGAATTATAATTGTCTTGTTAAAACATATTTTATAACATAAAGAAGGGACATTTTAGTCACCAAAGTGTGTTTTCCCCAGCAGAGGGGGACAGAGGGGAGACGCCCATGTACCTGTTCTGGACTCTGTTCCCCTTCCCTCCTTCACCCTACTGGAGTCTGTTCCCCCTCCCTCCTTCACCCTACTGGAGTCTGGTCCCCTTCCCTCCTTCACCCTACTGGAGTCTGTTCCCCTTCCCTCCTTCACCCTACTGGAGTCTGGTCCCCTTCCCTCCTTCACCCTACTGGAGTCTGTTCCCCTTCCCTCCTTCACCCTACTGGAGTCTGTTCCCCTTCCCTCCTTCACCCTACTGGAGTCTGTTCCCCTTCCCTCCTTCACCCTACTGGAGTCTGTTCCCCTTCCCTCCTTCACCCTACTGGAGTCTGTTCCCCTTCCCTCCTTCACCCTACTGGAGTCTGTTCCCCTTCCCTCCTTCACCCTACTGGAGTCTGTTCCCCTTCCCTCCTTCACCCTACCGGAGTCTGTTCCCCTTCCCTCCTTCACCCTACTGGAGTCTGTTCCCCTTCCCTCCTTCACCCTACTGGACTCTGTTCCCCTTCCCTCCTTCACGTGACTGGACTCTGTTCCCCCTCCCTCCTTCACGTGACTGGACTCTGTCCCCCTTCCCTCCTTCACGTGACTGGACTCTGTTCCCCTTCCCTCCTTCACCCTACTGGAGTCTGTTCCCCTTCCCTCCTTCACCCTACTGGAGTCTGTCCCCCTTCCCTCCTTCACGTGACTGGACTCTGTTCCCCTTCCCTCCTTCACGTGACTGGACTCTGTTCCCCTTCCCTCCTTCACCCTACTGGAGTCTGTTCCCCTTCCCTCCTTCACCCTACTGGAGTCTGTTCCCCTTCCCTCCTTCACGTGACTGGACTCTGTCCCCCTTCCCTCCTTCACGTGACTGGACTCTGTCCCCCTTCCCTCCTTCACGTGACTGGACTCTGTTCCCCTTCCCTCCTTCACCCTACTGGAGTCTGTTCCCCTTCCCTCCTTCACCCTACTGGAGTCTGTCCCCCTTCCCTCCTTCACGTGACTGGACTCTGTTCCCCTTCCCTCCTTCACCCTACTGGAGTCTGTTCCCCTTCCCTCCTTCACCCTACTGGAGTCTGTTCCCCTTCCCTCCTTCACCCTACTGGAGTCTGTTCCCCTTCCCTCCTTCACCCTACTGGAGTCTGTTCCCCTTCCATCCTTCACGTGACTGGACTCTGTTCCCCTTCCCTCCTTCACGTGACTGGAGTCTGTTCCCCTTCCCTCCTTCACCCTACTGGAGTCTGTTCCCCTTCCCTCCTTCACCCGACTGGAGTCTGTTCCCCTTCCCTCCTTCACGTGACTGGAGTCTGTTCCCCTTCCCTCCTTCACGTGACTGGAGTCTGTCCCCCTTCCCTCCTTCACGTGACTGGAGTCTGTCCCCCTTCCCTCCTTCACGTGACTGGAGTCTGTCCCCCTTCCCTCCTTCACGTGACTGGAGTCTGTTCTTCCCTCCTTCACCCTACTGGAGTCTGTTCTTCCCTCCTTCACCCTACTGGAGTCTGTTCTTCCCTCCTTCACGTGACTGGAGTCTGTTCTTCCCTCCTTCACGTGACTGGAGTCTGTTCTTCCCTCCTTCACCCTACTGGAGTCTGTTCCCCTTCCCTCCTTCACCCTACTGGAGTCTGTTCCCCTTCCCCCCTTCACCCGACTGGAGTCTGTTCCCCTTCCCTCCTTCACGTGACTGGAGTCTGTCCCCCTTCCCTCCTTCACGTGACTGGACTCTGTTCCCCTTCCCTCCTTCACGTGACTGGAGTCTGTTCTTCCCTCCTTCACCCTACTGGAGTCTGTTCCCCTTCCCTCCTTGACGTGACTGGACTCTGTCCCCTTCCCTCCTTCACGTGACTGGACTCTGTCCCCCTTCCCTCCTTCACGTGACTGGACTCTGTTCCCCTTCCCTCCTTCACCCTACTGGACTCTGTTCCCCTTCCCTCCTTCACCCTACTGGACTCTGTTCCCCTTCCCTCCTTCACCCTACTGGACTCTGTTCCCCTTCCCTCCTTCACCCTACTGGACTCTGTTCCCCTTCCCTCCTTCACCCTACTGGACTCTGTTCCCCTTCCCTCCTTCACCCTACTGGAGTCTGTTCCCCTTCCCTCCTTCACCCTACTGGAGTCTGTTCCCCTTCCCTCCTTCACGTGACTGGACTCTGTTCCCCTTCCCTCCTTCACGTGACTGGAGTCTGTCCCCCTTCCCTCCTTCACGTGACTGGAGTCTGTCCCCCTTCCCTCCTTCACGTGACTGGACTCTGTTCCCCTTCCCTCCTTCACGTGACTGGAGTCTGTCCCCCTTCCCTCCTTCACGTGACTGGAGTCTGTCCCCCTTCCCTCCTTCACGTGACTGGACTCTGTTCCCCTTCCCTCCTTCACGTGACTGGAGTCTGTTCTTCCCTCCTTCACCCTACTGGAGTCTGTTCTTCCCTCCTTCACGTGACTGGAGTCTGTTCTTCCCTCCTTCACCCTACTGGAGTCTGTTCCCCTTCCCTCCTTCACGTGACTGGAGTCTGTTCCCCTTCCCTCCTTCACGTGACTGGAGTCTGTTTCCCCCTTCACCCGACTGGAGTCTGTCCCCCTTCCCTCCTTCACGTGACTGGAGTCTGTTCCCCTTCCCTCCTTCACCCTACTGGAGTCTGTTCCCCTTCCCTCCTTCACGTGACTGGAGTCTGTTCCCCTTCCCTCCTTCACCCTACTGGAGTCTGTTCCCCTTCCCTCCTTCACGTGACTGGAGTCTGTTCCCCTTCCATCCTTCACCCTACTGGAGTCTGTTCCCCTTCCCTCCTTCACGTGACTGGAGTCTGTTCCCCTTCCCTCTTTCACCCTACTGGAGTCTGTTCCCCTTCCCTCCTTCACGTGACTGGACTCTGTTCCCCTTCCCTCCTTCACGTGACTGGACTCTTTTCCCCTTCCCTCCTTGACGTGACTGGACTCTGTCCCCCTTCCCTCCTTCACGTGACTGGAGTCTGTCCCCCTTCCCTCCTTCACGTGACTGGAGTCTGTCCCCCTTCCCTCCTTCACGTGACTGGAGTCTGTCCCCCTTCCCTCCTTCACGTGACTGGAGTCTGTTCTTCCCTCCTTCACGTGACTGGAGTCTGTTCTTCCCTCCTTCACGTGACTGGAGTCTGTTCTTCCCTCCTTCACCCTACTGGAGTCTGTTCCCCTTCCCTCCTTCACGTGACTGGAGTCTGTTCTTCCCTCCTTCACGTGACTGGAGTCTGTTCTTCCCTCCTTCACCCTACTGGAGTCTGTTCCCCTTCCCTCCTTCACGTGACTGGAGTCTGTTCCCCTTCCCTCCTTGACGTGACTGGACTCTGTCCCCCTTCCCTCCTTCACGTGACTGGAGTCTGTCCCCCTTCCCTCCTTCACGTGACTGGAGTCTGTTCTTCCCTCCTTCACCCTACTGGAGTCTGTTCTTCCCTCCTTCACGTGACTGGAGTCTGTTCTTCCCTCCTTCACCCTACTGGAGTCTGTTCCCCTTCCCTCCTTCACGTGACTGGAGTCTGTTCCCCCCTTCACGTGACTGGAGTCTGTTCCCCCCTTCACGTGACTGGAGTCTGTTCCCCCCTTCACCCGACTGGAGTCTGTTCCCCTTCCCTCCTTCACGTGACTGGAGTCTGTTCCCCTTCCCTCCTTCACGTGACTGGAGTCTGTTCCCCCCTTCACATGACTGGAGTCTGTTCCCCTTCCCTCCTTCACGTGACTGGAGTCTGTTCCCTCCTTCACGTGACTGGAGTCTGTTCCCCTTCCCTCCTTCATGTGACTGGTGTCTGTTCCCCTTCCCTCCTTCACGTGACTGGAGTCTGTTCCCCCCTTCACGTGACTGGAGTCTGTTCCCCCCTTCACGTGACTGGAGTCTGTTCCCCCTTCACGTGACTGGAGTCTGTTCCCCCTTCACGTGACTGGAGTCTGTTCCCCCTTCACGTGACTGGAGTCTGTTCCCCCTTCACGTGACTGGAGTCTGTACCCCCCTTCACCCCTTCACGTGACTGGAGTCTGTTCCCCTTCCCTCCTTCACGTGACTGGAGTCTGGTCCCCTTCCCTCCTTCACGTGACTGGAGTCTGTTCCCTCCTTCACCTGACTGGAGTCTGTTCCCCTTCCCTCCTTCACCTGACTGGAGTCTGTTCTCCTTCCCTCCTTCACGTGACTGGAGTCTGGTCCCCTTCCCCCCTTCACGTGACTGGAGTCTGTTCCCCTTCCCTCCTTCACGTGACTGGAGTCTGTTCCCCTTCCCTCCTTCACGTGACTGGAGTCTGTTCCCCTTCCCTCCTTCACGTGACTGGAGTCTGGTCCCCTTCCCCCCTTCACGTGACTGGAGTCTGTTCCCCTTCCCTCCTTCACGTGACTGGAGTCTGTTCTTCCCTCCTTCACGTGACTGGACTCTGTTCCCCCCTTCACGTGACTGGTGTCTGTTCCCCCCTTCACGTGACTGGTGTCTGTTCCCCCCTTCACGTGACTGGAGTCTGTTCCCTCCTTCACGTGACTGGTGTCTGTTCTCCTTCCCTCCTTCACGTGACTGGAGTCTGTTCCCCTTCCCTCCTTCACCCTACTGGAGTCTGTTCTTCTCTCCTTCACCCTACTGTGGTCTGTTCTTCCCTCCTTCACGTGACTGGTGTCTGTTCCCTCCTTCACGTGACTGGAGTCTGTTCCCTCCTTCACGTGACTGGTGTCTGTTCTCCTTCCCTCCTTCACGTGACTGTAGTCTGTTCCCCTTCCCTCCTTCACGTGACTGGAGTCTGTTCCCCTTCCCTCCTTCACGTGACTGGAGTCTGTTCCCCTTCCCTCCTTCACGTGACTGGTGTCTGTTCCCCCCTTCACGTGACTGGAGTCTGTTCTTCCCTACTTCACGTGACTGGAGTCTGTTCTTCCCTACTTCACGTGACTGGAGTCTGTTCCCTCCTTCACGTGACTGGAGTCTGTTCCCCCTTCACGTGACTGGAGTCTGGTCTCCTTCCCTCCTTCACGTGACTGGAGTCTGTTCCCCTTCCCTCCTTCACGTGACTGGTGTCTGTTCCCCTTCCCTCCTTCACGTGACTG
This sequence comes from Oncorhynchus masou masou, assembly GCF_036934945.1. Classification (NCBI taxonomy): domain Eukaryota; kingdom Metazoa; phylum Chordata; class Actinopteri; order Salmoniformes; family Salmonidae; genus Oncorhynchus; species Oncorhynchus masou. The sequence continues at coordinate 55,093 of NC_088219.1, forward strand.
GAGTCTGTTCCCCTTCCCTCCTTCACGTGACTGGAGTCTGTTCTTCCCCCCCCTCTGTGTTTATCCCTCCTTCACACGGAGAGAGAGAAGAAACAACTGTTCCTCTCCCTCTGGCCCCAGTCACCTCTGACCTCTGACCTTTAGGTCACAGCAGTGGAGCTCCAAGGTCTCACCTCTGTGTGTGTGTGTGTGTGTGTGTGTGTGTGTGTGTGTGTGTGTGTGTGTGTGTGTGTGTGTGTGTGTGTGTGTGGTTATGATACATGTGGTGGAAACTGTAGCAGCTGAATCATCATCATCCTCCTCCTCTGAAGGAAGCAGAGATCAGCCAATAGAAACGAGGCTGGACAGGCACTGGCCAATGAGAGTGGGGCTGGAGGGTGTTGCCAGGGAACATTTTTGAGATTCCAGACATTGGAAGGTTCTGCGTATTGTTCACCAAGGAGTGACTCCCTCTCTCTCCTCTGGCGTCTCATTGGTCTCTCCCTCTCCTCAGGGTTAATATAATGAGGTTATAATACCAGGTGTGTAGTGTCTATGAGACAGGGTTAATATAATGAGGTTATAATACCAGGTTATAGTGTGTAGTGTCTATGAGACAGGGTTAGTATAATGTATCAGTAGATGGTCAGGTTATAGTGTGTAGTGTCTATGAGACAGGGTCAGTAGATGGTCAGGTTATAGTGTGTAGTGTCTATGAGACAGGGTCAGTAGATGGTCAGGTTATAGTGTGTAGTGTCTATGAGACAGGGTTAGTATAATGTATCAATAGATGGTCAGGTTATAGTGTGTAGTGTCTATGAGACAGGGTTAGTATTAGTAGATGGTCAGGTTATAGTGTGTAGTGTCTATGAGACAGGGTTAGTATTAGTAGATGGTCAGGTTATAGTGTGTAGTGTCTATGAGACAGGGTTAGTATCAGTAGATGGTCAGGTTATAGTGTGTAGTGTCTATGAGACAGGGTTAGTATAATGTCTCAGTAGATGGTCAGGTTATAGTGTGTAGTGTCTATGAGACAGGGTTAGTATAATGTATCAGTAGATGGTCAGGTTATAGTGTGTAGTGTCTATGAGACAGGGTTAGTATAATGTATCAGTAGATGGTCAGGTTATAGTGTGTAGTGTCTATGAGACAGGGTTAGTATAATGTATCAGTAGATGGTCAGGTTATAGTGTGTAGTGTCTATGAGACAGGGTTAGTATAATGTATCAGTAGATGGTCAGGTTATAGTGTGTAGTGTCTATGAGACAGGGTTAGTAGATGGTCAGGTTATAGTGTGTAGTGTCTATGAGACAGGGTTAGTAGATGGTCAGGTTATAGTGTGTAGTGTCTATGAGACAGGGTCAGTAGGTGGTCAGGTTATAGTGTGTAGTGTCTATGAGACAGGGTTAGTATAATGTATCAGTAGATGGTCAGGTTATAGTGTGTAGTGTCTATGAGACAGGGTTAGTATAATGTATCAGTAGATGGTCAGGTTATAGTGTGTAGTGTCTATGAGACAGGGTCAGTAGATGGTCAGGTTATAGTGTGTAGTGTCTATGAGACAGGGTTAGTATAATGTATCAGTAGATGGTCAGGTTATAGTGTGTAGTGTCTATGAGACAGGGTCAGTAGATGGTCAGGTTATAGTGTGTAGTGTCTATGAGACAGGGTTAGTATAATGTATCAGTAGATGGTCAGGTTATAGTGTGTAGTGTCTATGAGACAGGGTTAGTATAATGTATCAGTAGGTGGTCAGGTTATAGTGTGTAGTGTCTATGAGACAGGGTCAGTATAATGTATCAGTAGATGGTCAGGTTATAGTGTGTAGTGTCTATGAGACAGGGTTAGTATAATGTATCAGTAGATGGTCAGGTTATAGTGTGTAGTGTCTATGAGACAGGGTCAGTAGATGGTCAGGTTATAGTGTGTAGTGTCTATGAGACAGGGTTAGTATAATGTATCAGTAGATGGTCAGGTTATAGTGTGTAGTGTCTATGAGACAGGGTTAGTATAATGTATCAGTAGATGGTCAGGTTATAGTGTGTAGTGTCTATGAGACAGGGTTAATATAATGTATCAGTAGATGGTCAGGTTATAGTGTGTAGTGTCTATGAGACAGGGTTAGTATAATGTATCAGTAGATGGTCAGGTTATAGTGTGTAGTGTCTATGAGACAGGGTTAGTATAATGTATCAGTAGATGGTCAGGTTATAGTGTGTAGTGTCTATGAGACAGGGTTAGTGTAATGTATCAGTAGATGGTCAGGTTATAGTGTGTAGTGTCTATGAGACAGGGTCAGTAGATGGTCAGGTTATAGTGTGTAGTGTCTATGAGACAGGGTCAGTAGATGGTCAGGTTATAGTGTGTAGTGTCTATGAGACAGGGTTAGTATAATGTATCAGTAGATGGTCAGGTTATAGTGTGTAGTGTCTATGAGACAGGGTTAGTATAATGTATCAGTAGATGGTCAGGTTATAGTGTGTAGTGTCTATGAGACAGGGTTAGTAGATGGTCAGGTTATAGTGTGTAGTGTCTATGAGACAGGGTTAGTATAATGTATCAGTAGATGGTCAGGTTATAGTGTGTAGTGTCTATGAGACAGGGTTAGTGTAATGTATCAGTAGATGGTCAGGTTATAGTGTGTAGTGTCTATGAGACAGGGTTAGTATAATGTATCAGTAGATGGTCAGGTTATAGTGTGTAGTGTCTATGAGACAGGGTCAGTAGATGGTCAGGTTATAGTGTGTAGTGTCTATGAGACAGGGTTAGTATAATGTATCAGTAGATGGTCAGGTTATAGTGTGTAGTGTCTATGAGACAGGGTTAGTAGATGGTCAGGTTATAGTGTGTAGTGTCTATGAGACAGGGTTAGTATAATGTATCAGTAGATGGTCAGGTTATAGTGTGTAGTGTCTATGAGACAGGGTTAGTAGATGGTCAGGTTATAGTGTGTAGTGTCTATGAGACAGGGTCAGTAGATGGTCAGGTTATAGTGTGTAGTGTCTATGAGACAGGGTTAGTATAATGTATCAGTAGATGGTCAGGTTATAGTGTGTAGTGTCTATGAGACAGGGTTAGTATAATGTATCAGTAGATGGTCAGGTTATAGTGTGTAGTGTCTATGAGACAGGGTTAGTAGATGGTCAGGTTATAGTGTGTAGTGTCTATGAGACAGGGTTAGTATAATGTATCAGTAGATGGTCAGGTTATAGTGTGTAGTGTCTATGAGACAGGGTTAGTATAATGTATCAGTAGATGGTCAGGTTATAGTGTGTAGTGTCTATGAGACAGGGTTAGTATAATGTATCAGTAGATGGTCAGGTTATAGTGTGTAGTGTCTATGAGACAGGGTTAGTATAATGTATCAGTAGATGGTCAGGTTATAGTGTGTAGTGTCTATGAGACAGGGTCAGTAGATGGTCAGGTTATAGTGTGTAGTGTCTATGAGACAGGGTTAGTATCAGTAGGTGGTCAGGTTATAGTGTGTAGTGTCTATGAGACAGGGTTAGTATAATGTATCAGTAGATGGTCAGGTTATAGTGTGTAGTGTCTATGAGACAGGGTTAGTATAATGTATCAGTAGATGGTCAGGTTATAGTGTGTAGTGTCTATGAGACAGGGTCAGTAGATGGTCAGGTTATAGTGTGTAGTGTCTATGAGACAGGGTTAGTATCAGTAGATGGTCAGGTTATAGTGTGTAGTGTCTATGAGACAGGGTTAGTATCAGTAGATGGTCAGGTTATAGTGTGTAGTGTCTATGAGACAGGGTTAGTATAATGTATCAGTAGATGGTCAGGTTATAGTGTGTAGTGTCTATGAGACAGGGTCAGTAGATGGTCAGGTTATAGTGTGTAGTGTCTATGAGACAGGGTTAGTATAATGTATCAGTAGATGGTCAGGTTATAGTGTGTAGTGTCTATGAGACAGGGTCAGTAGATGGTCAGGTTATAGTGTGTAGTGTCTATGAGACAGGGTCAGTAGATGGTCAGGTTATAGTGTGTAGTGTCTATGAGACAGGGTTAGTATAATGTATCATTAGATGGTCAGGTTATAGTGTGTAGTGTCTATGAGACAGGGTTAGTGTAATGTATCAGTAGATGGTCAGGTTATAGTGTGTAGTGTCTATGAGACAGGGTTAGTATAATGTATCAGTAGATGGTCAGGTTATAGTGTGTAGTGTCTATGAGACAGGGTCAGTAGATGGTCAGGTTATAGTGTGTAGTGTCTATGAGACAGGGTTAGTATAATGTATCAGTAGATGGTCAGGTTATAGTGTGTAGTGTCTATGAGACAGGGTTAGTATAATGTATCAGTAGATGGTCAGGTTATAGTGTGTAGTGTCTATGAGACAGGGTTAGTATAATGTATCAGTAGATGGTCAGGTTATAGTGTGTAGTGTCTATGAGACAGGGTTAGTATAATGTATCAGTAGATGGTCAGGTTATAGTGTGTAGTGTCTATGAGACAGGGTTAGTAGATGGTCAGGTTATAGTGTGTAGTGTCTATGAGACAGGGTTAGTATAATGTATCAGTAGATGGTCAGGTTATAGTGTGTAGTGTCTATGAGACAGGGTTAGTATAATGTATCAGTAGATGGTCAGGTTATAGTGTGTAGTGTCTATGAGACAGGGTCAGTAGATGGTCAGGTTATAGTGTGTAGTGTCTATGAGACAGGGTCAGTAGATGGTCAGGTTATAGTGTGTAGTGTCTATGAGACAGGGTTAGTATAATGTACCAGTAGATGGTCAGGTTATAGTGTGTAGTGTCTATGAGACAGGGTTAGTAGATGGTCAGGTTATAGTGTGTAGTGTCTATGAGACAGGGTCAGTAGATGGTCAGGTTATAGTGTGTAGTGTCTATGAGACAGGGTTAGTATAATGTATCAGTAGATGGTCAGGTTATAGTGTGTAGTGTCTATGAGACAGGGTTAGTATAATGTATCAGTAGATGGTCAGGTTATAGTGTGTAGTGTCTATGAGACAGGGTTAGTATAATGTATCAGTAGGTGGTCAGGTTATAGTGTGTAGTGTCTATGAGACAGGGTTAGTATAATGTATCAGTAGATGGTCAGGTTATAGTGTGTAGTGTCTATGAGACAGGGTTAGTATAATGTATCAGTAAATGGTCAGGTTATAGTGTGTAGTGTCTATGAGACAGGGTTAGTAGATGGTCAGGTTATAGTGTGTAGTGTCTATGAGACAGGGTTAGTATAATGTATCAGTAGATGGTCAGGTTATAGTGTGTAGTGTCTATGAGACAGGGTTAGTAGATGGTCAGGTTATAGTGTGTAGTGTCTATGAGACAGGGTTAGTATAATGTATCAGTAGATGGTCAGGTTATAGTGTGTAGTGTCTATGAGACAGGGTCAGTAGATGGTCAGGTTATAGTGTGTAGTGTCTATGAGACAGGGTTAGTATAATGTATCAGTAGATGGTCAGGTTATAGTGTGTAGTGTCTATGAGACAGGGTTAGTAGATGGTCAGGTTATAGTGTGTAGTGTCTATGAGACAGGGTTAGTATAATGTATCAGTAGATGGTCAGGTTATAGTGTGTAGTGTCTATGAGACAGGGTTAGTAGATGGTCAGGTTATAGTGTGTAGTGTCTATGAGACAGGGTTAGTATAATGTATCAGTAGATGGTCAGGTTATAGTGTGTAGTGTCTATGAGACAGGGTTAGTATAATGTATCAGTAGATGGTCAGGTTATAGTGTGTAGTGTCTATGAGACAGGGTTAGTTTAATGTATCAGTAGATGGTCAGGTTATAGTGTGTAGTGTCTATGAGACAGGGTTAGTATAATGTATCAGTAGATGGTCAGGTTATAGTGTGTAGTGTCTATGAGACAGGGTTAGTGTAATGTATCAGTAGATGGTCAGGTTATAGTGTGTAGTGTCTATGAGACAGGGTCAGTATAATGTATCAGTAGATGGTCAGGTTATAGTGTGTAGTGTCTATGAGACAGGGTTAGTATAATGTATCAGTAGATGGTCAGGTTATAGTGTGTAGTGTCTATGAGACAGGGTTAGTATAATGTATCAGTAGATGGTCAGGTTATAGTGTGTAGTGTCTATGAGACAGGGTTAGTAGATGGTCAGGTTATAGTGTGTAGTGTCTATGAGACAGGGTTAGTATAATGTATCAGTAGATGGTCAGGTTATAGTGTGTAGTGTCTATGAGACAGGGTCAGTAGATGGTCAGGTTATAGTGTGTAGTGTCTATGAGACAGGGTTAGTATAATGTATCAGTAGATGGTCAGGTTATAGTGTGTAGTGTCTATGAGACAGGGTTAGTATAATGTATCAGTAGATGGTCAGGTTATAGTGTGTAGTGTCTATGAGACAGGGTTAGTATAATGTATCAGTAGGTGGTCAGGTTATAGTGTGTAGTGTCTATGAGACAGGGTTAGTATAATGTATCAGTAGATGGTCAGGTTATAGTGTGTAGTGTCTATGAGACAGGGTTAGTATAATGTATCAGTAGATGGTCAGGTTATAGTGTGTAGTGTCTATGAGACAGGGTTAGTATAATGTATCAGTAGATGGTCAGGTTATAGTGTGTAGTGTCTATGAGACAGGGTTAGTATAATGTATCAGTAGATGGTCAGGTTATAGTGTGTAGTGTCTATGAGACAGGGTTAGTATAATGTATCAGTAGATGGTCAGGTTATAGTGTGTAGTGTCTATGAGACAGGGTTAGTATAATGTATCAGTAGATGGTCAGGTTATAGTGTGTAGTGTCTATGAGACAGGGTTAGTATAATGTATCAGTAGATGGTCAGGTTATAGTGTGTAGTGTCTATGAGACAGGGTTAGTATAATGTATCAGTAGATGGTCAGGTTATAGTGTGTAGTGTCTATGAGACAGGGTTAGTATAATGTATCAGTAGATGGTCAGGTTATAGTGTGTAGTGTCTATGAGACAGGGTTAGTAGATGGTCAGGTTATAGTGTGTAGTGTCTATGAGACAGGGTTAGTATAATGTATCAGTAGATGGTCAGGTTATAGTGTGTAGTGTCTATGAGACAGGGTTAGTATAATGTATCAGTAGGTGGTCAGGTTATAGTGTGTAGTGTCTATGAGACAGGGTTAGTATAATGGTCAGGTTATAGTGTGTAGTGTCTATGAGACAGGGTCAGTAGATGGTCAGGTTATAGTGTGTAGTGTCTATGAGACAGGGTTAGTATAATGTATCAGTAGATGGTCAGGTTATAGTGTGTAGTGTCTATGAGACAGGGTTAGTATAATGGTCAGGTTATAGTGTGTAGTGTCTATGAGACAGGGTCAGTAGATGGTCAGGTTATAGTGTGTAGTGTCTATGAGACAGGGTTAGTTTAATGTATCAGTAGATGGTCAGGTTATAGTGTGTAGTGTCTATGAGACAGGGTTAGTATAATGTATCAGTAGATGGTCAGGTTATAGTGTGTAGTGTCTATGAGACAGGGTCAGTAGATGGTCAGGTTATAGTGTGTAGTGTCTATGAGACAGGGTTAGTATAATGTATCAGTAGATGGTCAGGTTATAGTGTGTAGTGTCTATGAGACAGGGTTAGTATAATGTATCAGTAGATGGTCAGGTTATAGTGTGTAGTGTCTATGAGACAGGGTCAGTAGATGGTCAGGTTATAGTGTGTAGTGTCTATGAGACAGGGTTAGTATAATGTATCAGTAGATGGTCAGGTTATAGTGTGTAGTGTCTATGAGACAGGGTCAGTATAATGTATCAGTAGATGGTCAGGTTATAGTGTGTAGTGTCTATGAGACAGGGTTAGTATAATGTATCAGTAGATGGTCAGGTTATAGTGTGTAGTGTCTATGAGACAGGGTTAGTATAATGGTCAGGTTATAGTGTGTAGTGTCTATGAGACAGGGTTAGTATAATGTATCAGTAGATGGTCAGGTTATAGTGTGTAGTGTCTATGAGACAGGGTTAGTATAATGTATCAGTAGATGGTCAGGTTATAGTGTGTAGTGTCTATGAGACAGGGTTAGTAGATGGTCAGGTTATAGTGTGTAGTGTCTATGAGACAGGGTTAGTGTAATGTATCAGTAGATGGTCAGGTTATAGTGTGTAGTGTCTATGAGACAGGGTTAGTATAATGTATCAGTAGATGGTCAGGTTATAGTGTGTAGTGTCTATGAGACAGGGTTAGTATAATGTATCAGTAGATGGTCAGGTTATAGTGTGTAGTGTCTATGAGACAGGGTTAGTATAATGTATCAGTAGATGGTCAGGTTATAGTGTGTAGTGTCTATGAGACAGGGTTAGTATAATGTATCAGTAGGTGGTCAGGTTATAGTGTGTAGTGTCTATGAGACAGGGTTAGTATAATGTATCAGTAGATGGTCAGGTTATAGTGTGTAGTGTCTATGAGACAGGGTTAGTATAATGTATCAGTAGATGGTCAGGTTATAGTGTGTAGTGTCTATGAGACAGGGTTAGTATAATGTATCAGTAGATGGTCAGGTTATAGTGTGTAGTGTCTATGAGACAGGGTTAGTATAATGTATCAGTAGATGGTCAGGTTATAGTGTGTAGTGTCTATGAGACAGGGTCAGTAGATGGTCAGGTTATAGTGTGTAGTGTCTATGAGACAGGGTTAGTATAATGTATCAGTAGGTGGTCAGGTTATAGTGTGTAGTGTCTATGAGACAGGGTCAGTATAATGTATCAGTAGATGGTCAGGTTATAGTGTGTAGTGTCTATGAGACAGGGTTAGTATAATGTATCAGTAGATGGTCAGGTTATAGTGTGTAGTGTCTATGAGACAGGGTCAGTAGATGGTCAGGTTATAGTGTGTAGTGTCTATGAGACAGGGTTAGTATAATGTATCAGTAGATGGTCAGGTTATAGTGTGTAGTGTCTATGAGACAGGGTTAGTATAATGTATCAGGGTTAGAGGGGCGGAGACAGGGAGAGAGGGGCGGAGTGAGGGAGAGAGGGGCGGAGACAGGGTTCGTACTTCATTAGCATATTTTTTATTTCCAGGATTAAATGCAGTTTATTTTTGATTTTTCCTTTTTCATTTTTTGTTCTACTGAGATACTGGAGCTATATTTATACATCACTAGGATAGCTGACTGACTGGCTGGCTGGCTGGCTGGCTGGCTGACTGGCCTACTGGCTGTCTGTTGACTGGCTGACTGACTGGCCTACTGGCTGTCTGTTGACTGGCTGACTGACTGACTGACTGGCTGATTGGCTGGCTGACTGGCTGACTGACTGGCTGGCTGACTGGCTGGAGTCTCAATATGACTGAATATGTAGTGGGTTAGGATGGAGTCTGACTGAATATGTAGTGGGTTAGGATGGAGTCAGACTGAATATGTAGTGGGTTAGGATGGAGTCTGACTGAATATGTAGTGGGTTAGGATGGAGTCTGACTGAATATGTAGTGGGTTAGGATGGAGTCTGACTGAATATGTAGTGGGTTAGGATGGAGTCTGACTGAATATGTAGTGGGTTAGGATGGAGTCTCAATCTGACTGAATATGTACTGGGTTAGGATGGAGTCTGACTATGTAGTGGGTTAGGATGGAGTCTGACTGAATATGTAGTGGGTTAGGATGGAGTCTGACTATGTAGTGGGTTAGGATGGAGTCTGACTGAATATGTAGTGGGTTAGGATGGAGTCTGACTGAATATGTAGTGGGTTAGGATGGAGTCTGACTGAATATGTAGTGGGTTAGGATGGAGTCTGACTGAATATGTAGTGGGTTAGGATGGAGTCTGACTGAATATGTAGTGGGTTAGGATGGAGTCTGACTATGTAGTGGGTTAGGATGGAGTCTGACTATGTAGTGGGTTAGGATGGAGTCTGACTGAACATGTAGTGGGTTAGGATGGAGTCTGACTGAATATGTAGTGGGTTAGGATGGAGTCTGACTATGTAGTGGGTTAGGATGGAGTCTGACTGAATATGTAGTGGGTTAGGATGGAGTCAGACTGAATATGTAGTGGGTTAGGATGGAGTCTGACTATGTAGTGGGTTAGGATGGAGTCTGACTGAATATGTAGTGGGTTAGGATGGAGTCTGACTGAATATGTAGTGGGTTAGGATGGAGTCTGACTGAATATGTAGTGGGTTAGGATGGAGTCTGACTGAATATGTAGTGGGTTAGGATGGAGTCTGACTGAATATGTAGTGGGTTAGGATGGAGTCTGACTATGTAGTGGGTTAGGATGGAGTCTGACTGAACATGTAGTGGGTTAGGATGGAGTCTGACTGAATATGTAGTGGGTTAGGATGGAGTCTGACTATGTAGTGGGTTAGGATGGAGTCTGACTGAATATGTAGTGGGTTAGGATGGAGTCAGACTGAATATGTAGTGGGTTAGGATGGAGTCTGACTGAATATGTAGTGGGTTAGGATGGAGTCTGACTGAATATGTAGTGGGTTAGGATGGAGTCTGACTGAATATGTCGTGGGTTAGGATGGAGTCTGACTGAATATGTAGTGGGTTAGGATGGAGTCTGACTGAATATGTAGTGGGTTAGGATGGAGTCTGACTGAATATGTAGTGGGTTAGGATGGAGTCTGACTGAATATGTAGTGGGTTAGGATGGAGTCTGACTGAATATGTAGTGGGTTAGGATGGAGTCTGACTGAACATGTAGTGGGTTAGGATGGAGTCTCAATCAGACTGAATATGTAGTGGGTTAGGATGGAGTCTGACTGAATATGTAGTGGGTTAGGATGGAGTCTGACTGAATATGTAGTGGGTTAGGATGGAGTCTGACTGAATATGTAGTGGGTTAGGATGGAGTCTGACTGAATATGTAGTGGGTTAGGATGGAGTCTGACTGAATATGTAGTGGGTTAGGATGGAGTCTGACTGAATATGTAGTGGTTAGGATGGAGTCTGACTGAATATGTAGTGGGTTAGGATGGAGTCTGACTGAACATGTAGTGGGTTAGGATGGAGTCTGACTGAATATGTAGTGGGTTAGGATGGAGTCTGACTGAATATGTAGTGGGTTAGGATGGAGTCTGACTATGTAGTGGGTTAGGATGGAGTCTGACTGAATATGTAGTGGGTTAGGATGGAGTCAGACTGAATATGTAGTGGGTTAGGATGGAGTCTGACTGAATATGTAGTGGGTTAGGATGGAGTCTGACTGAATATGTAGTGGGTTAGGATGGAGTCTGACTGAATATGTAGTGGGTTAGGATGGAGTCTGACTGAATATGTAGTGGGTTAGGATGGAGTCTGACTGAATATGTAGTGGGTTAGGATGGAGTCTGACTGAATATGTAGTGGGTTAGGATGGAGTCTGACTGAATATGTAGTGGGTTAGGATGGAGTCTGACTGAATATGTAGTGGGTTAGGATGGAGTCTGACTGAATATGTAGTGGGTTAGGATGGAGTCTGACTGAATATGTAGTGGGTTAGGATGGAGTCTGACTGAATATGTAGTGGGTTAGGATGGAGTCTGACTGAATATGTAGTGGGTTAGGATGGAGTCTGACTGAATATGTCGTGGGTTAGGATGGAGTCTGACTGAATATGTCGTGGGTTAGGATGGAGTCTGACTGAATATGTAGTGGGTTAGGATGGAGTCTGACTGAATATGTAGTGGGTTAGGATGGAGTCTGACTGAATATGTAGTGGGTTAGGATGGAGTCTGACTGAATATGTAGTGGGTTAGGATGGAGTCTGACTGAATATGTAGTGGGTTAGGATGGAGTCTGACTGAATATGTAGTGGGTTAGGATGGAGTCTCAATCAGACTGAATATGTAGTGGGTTAGGATGGAGTCTGACTGAATATGTAGTGGGTTAGGATGGAGTCTGACTGAATATGTAGTGGGTTAGGATGGAGTCAGACTGAATATGTAGTGGGTTAGGATGGAGTCTGACTGAATATGTCGTGGGTTAGGATGGAGTCTGACTGAATATGTAGTGGGTTAGGATGGAGTCAGACTGAATATGTAGTGGGTTAGGATGGAGTCAGACTGAATATGTAGTGGGTTAGGATGGAGTCAGACTGAATATGTATTGGGTTAGGATGGAGTCTGACTGAATATGTTGTGGGTTAGGATGGAGTCTGACTGAATATGTAGTGGGTTAGGATGGAGTCTGACTGAATATGTAGTGGGTTAGGATGGAGTCTGACTGAATATGTAGTGGGTTAGGATGGAGTCTGACTGAATATGTAGTGGGTTAGGATGGAGTCTGACTGAATATGTAGTGGGTTAGGATGGAGTCTGACTGAATATGTAGTGGGTTAGGATGGAGTCTGACTGAATATGTAGTGGGTTAGGATGGAGTCTGACTGAATATGTAGTGGGTTAGGATGGAGTCTGACTGAATATGTAGTGGGTTAGGATGGAGTCTGACTGAATATGTAGTGGGTTAGGATGGAGTCTGACTGAATATGTAGTGGGTTAGGATGGAGTCTGACTGAATATGTAGTGGGTTAGGATGGAGTCTGACTGAATATGTCGTGGGTTAGGATGGAGTCTGACTGAATATGTCGTGGGTTAGGATGGAGTCTGACTGAATATGTAGTGGGTTAGGATGGAGTCTGACTGAATATGTAGTGGGTTAGGATGGAGTCTGACTGAATATGTAGTGGGTTAGGATGGAGTCTGACTGAATATGTAGTGGGTTAGGATGGAGTCTGACTGAATATGTAGTGGGTTAGGATGGAGTCTCAATCAGACTGAATATGTAGTGGGTTAGGATGGAGTCTGACTGAATATGTAGTGGGTTAGGATGGAGTCAGACTGAATATGTAGTGGGTTAGGATGGAGTCTGACTGAATATGTAGTGGGTTTGGATGGAGTCTGACTGAATATGTAGTGGGTTAGGATGGAGTCTGACTGAATATGTAGTGGTTAGGATGGAGTCAGACTGAATATGTAGTGGGTTAGGATGGAGTCTGACTGAATATGTAGTGGGTTAGGATGGAGTCTGACTGAATATGTAGTGGGTTAGGATGGAGTCTGACTGAATATGTAGTGGGTTAGGATGGAGTCAGACTGAATATGTAGTGGGTTAGGATGGAGTCTGACTGAATATGTCGTGGGTTAGGATGGAGTCTGACTGAATATGTAGTGGGTTAGGATGGAGTCAGACTGAATATGTAGTGGGTTAGGATGGAGTCAGACTGAATATGTAGTGGGTTAGGATGGAGTCAGACTGAATATGTAGTGGGTTAGGATGGAGTCTGACTGAATATGTTGTGGGTTAGGATGGAGTCTGACTGAATATGTAGTGGGTTAGGATGGAGTCAGACTGAATATGTAGTGGGTTAGGATGGAGTCTGACTGAATATGTAGTGGGTTAGGATGGAGTCTGTCTGAATACGTAGTGGGTTAGGATGGAGTCTGACTGAATATGTAGTGGGTTAGGATGGAGTCAGACTGAATATGTCGTGGGTTAGGATGGAGTCTCAATCAGACTGAATATGTAGTGGGTTAGGATGGAGTCTGTCTGAATATGTAGTGGGTTAGGATGGAGTCTCAATCTGACTGAATATGTAGTGGGTTAGGATGGAGTCAGACTGAATATGTAGTGGATTAGGATGGAGTCAGACTGAATATGTAGTGGGTTAGGATGGAGTCTGACTGAATATGTAGTGGGTTAGGATGGAGTCTGAATATGTAGTGGGTTAGGATGGAGTCTGAATATGTCGTGGGTTAGGATGGAGTCTCAATCAGACTGAATATGTAGTGGGTTAGGATGGAGTCTGACTGAATATGTAGTGGGTTAGGATGGAGTCTGACTGAATATGTAGTGGGTTAGGATGGAGTCTGACTGAATATGTCGTGGGTTAGGATGGAGTCTGACTGAATATGTCGTGGGTTAGGATGGAGTCTGACTGAATATGTAGTGGGTTAGGATGGAGTCTGACTGAATATGTAGTGGGTTAGGATGGAGTCTGACTGAATATGTAGTGGGTTAGGATGGAGTCTGACTGAATATGTAGTGGGTTAGGATGGAGTCTGACTGAATATGTAGTGGGTTAGGATGGAGTCTCAATCAGACTGAATATGTAGTGGGTTAGGATGGAGTCTGACTGAATATGTAGTGGGTTAGGATGGAGTCAGACTGAATATGTAGTGGGTTAGGATGGAGTCTGACTGAATATGTAGTGGGTTTGGATGGAGTCTGACTGAATATGTAGTGGGTTAGGATGGAGTCTGACTGAATATGTAGTGGTTAGGATGGAGTCAGACTGAATATGTAGTGGGTTAGGATGGAGTCTGACTGAATATGTAGTGGGTTAGGATGGAGTCTGACTGAATATGTAGTGGGTTAGGATGGAGTCTGACTGAATATGTAGTGGGTTAGGATGGAGTCAGACTGAATATGTAGTGGGTTAGGATGGAGTCTGACTGAATATGTCGTGGGTTAGGATGGAGTCTGACTGAATATGTAGTGGGTTAGGATGGAGTCAGACTGAATATGTAGTGGGTTAGGATGGAGTCAGACTGAATATGTAGTGGGTTAGGATGGAGTCAGACTGAATATGTAGTGGGTTAGGATGGAGTCTGACTGAATATGTTGTGGGTTAGGATGGAGTCTGACTGAATATGTAGTGGGTTAGGATGGAGTCAGACTGAATATGTAGTGGGTTAGGATGGAGTCTGACTGAATATGTAGTGGGTTAGGATGGAGTCTGTCTGAATACGTAGTGGGTTAGGATGGAGTCTGACTGAATATGTAGTGGGTTAGGATGGAGTCAGACTGAATATGTCGTGGGTTAGGATGGAGTCTCAATCAGACTGAATATGTAGTGGGTTAGGATGGAGTCTGTCTGAATATGTAGTGGGTTAGGATGGAGTCTCAATCTGACTGAATATGTAGTGGGTTAGGATGGAGTCAGACTGAATATGTAGTGGATTAGGATGGAGTCAGACTGAATATGTAGTGGGTTAGGATGGAGTCTGACTGAATATGTAGTGGGTTAGGATGGAGTCTGAATATGTAGTGGGTTAGGATGGAGTCTGAATATGTCGTGGGTTAGGATGGAGTCTCAATCAGACTGAATATGTAGTGGGTTAGGATGGAGTCTGACTGAATATGTAGTGGGTTCGGACGAAAGTCTTTGTAAAGACGGCTCAGTGCTGCCCCCTTTCATTGAGTAACTCCAATGGAAGGCCGTCAGGGGTACTGCAGGAGGAGACGGCTCAGTGCTGCCCCCTTTCATTGAGTAACTCCAATGGAAGGCCGTCAGGGGTACTGCAGGGGGAGACGGCTCAGTGCTGCCCCCTTTCATTGAGTAACTCCAATGGAAGGCCGTCCGTGGTACTGCAGGGGAGACGGCTCAGTGCTGCCCCCTTTCATTGAGTAACTCCAATGGAAGGCCGTCAGGGGTACTGCAGGGGGAGACGGCTCAGTGCTGCCCCCTTTCATTGAGTAACTCCAATGGAAGGCCGTCCGTGGTACTGCAGGAGGAGACGGCTCAGTGCTGCCCCCTTTCATTGAGTAACTCCAATGGAAGGCCGTCCGTGGTACTGCAGGAGGAGACGGCTCAGTGCTGCCCCCTTTCATTGAGTAACTCCAATGGAAGGCCGTCCGTGGTACTGCAGGGGAGACGGCTCAGTGCTGCCCCCTTTCATTGAGTAACTCCAATGGAAGGCCGTCCGTGGTACTGCAGGAGGAGACGGCTCAGTGCTGCCCCCTTTCATTGAGCAACTCCAATGGAAGGCCGTCCGTGGTACTGCAGGAGTAGACGGCTCAGTGCTGCCCCCTTTCATTGAGTAACTCCAATGGAAGGCCGTCAGGGGTACTGCAGGAGGAGACGGCTCAGTGCTCCCCCCTTTCATTGAGTAACTCCAATGGAAGGCCGTCCGTGGTACTGCAGGGGGAGACGGCTCAGTGCTGCCCCCTTTCATTGAGTAACTCCAATGGAAGGCCGTCCGTGGTACTGCAGGGGGAGACGGCTTAGTGCTGCCCCCTTTCATTGAGTAACTCCAATGGAAGGCCGTCCTTGGTACTGCAGGAGGAGACGGCTCAGTGCTGCCCCCTTTCATTGAGTAACTCCAATGGAAGGCCGTCCGTGGTACTGCAGGGGGAGACGGCTCAGTGCTGCCCCCTTTCATTGAGTAACTCCAATGGAAGGCCGTCCGTGGTACTGCAGGGGGAGACGGCTCAGTGCTGCCCCCTTTCATTGAGTAACTCCAATGGAAGGCCGTCCGTGGTACTGCAGGGGGAGACGGCTCAGTGCTGCCCCCTTTCATTGAGTAACTCCAATGGAAGGCCGTCCGTGGTACTGCAGGAGGAGACGGCTCAGTGCTGCCCCCTTTCATTGAGTAACTCCAATGGAAGGCCGTCCGTGGTACTGCAGGGGGAGACGGCTCAGTGCTGCCCCCTTTCATTGAGTAACTCCAATGGAAGGCCGTCCGTGGTACTGCAGGGGGAGACGGCTCAGTGCTCCCCCCTTTCATTGAGTAACTCCAATGGAAGGCCGACCGTGGTACTGCAGGAGGAGACGGCTCAGTGCTGCCCCCTTTCATTGAGTAACTCCAATGGAAGGCCGTCCGTGGTACTGCAGGGGGAGACGGGACATACAGAGGGGGAAGGGGAGGGGGGTGAAGAGTGGGAGAGGCAGCAAAGCAAGGCAGACCGAAAGTAGAAAATGTATGATGTCATCGGTCTCCGACCATGCTGTCGTCGTCTACTCCCGCCCCCGCCTCTGTTCCCACGGAAACAACACACTCACTGTTTCCAGCCACAGTCTCATAGCTGTGTGTGTGTGTGTGTGTGTGTGTGTGTGTGTGTGTGTGTGTGTGTGTGTGTGTAGTTTAGCAGTCATAATGTTGTCTGTTAGATCTCTCTAGTCTAGTACAACAGTGTCTGTTCTGCTGATGTCTAACGTGTGTCTGGTGTGTCTGGTGTGTGTGTGTAGCCACGTCTCCGGTTCCAGGCTCAGAGTTGGAGCAGGCCCGCCCCCAGACCAGCGGAGAGGAGGAGCTACAGCTGCAGCTAGCCCTGGCCATGAGCAGAGAGGCTGCAGAACAGGTACACACACACACACACACACACACACACACACACACACACACACACACACACACACACACACACACACACACACACACACACACACGTTCTATGAGCTTGTGTGGCCTACCACTTCGTGGCGTGATGTAAACTGTCTCTCTCTCTGTGTCCCCGTGTCTCTCTCTCTCTGTGTCTCTCTCTCTCTCTGTGTCTCTCTCTGTGTCCCTGTGTGTCTCTCTGTGTCTCTCTCTCTCTCTCTGTGTCTCTCTCTGTGTCCCTGTGTCTCTCTCTGTGTCTCTCTCGCTCCCTGTGTGTCTCTCTCGCTCCCTGTGTGTCTCTCTCGCTCCCTGTGTGTCTCTCTCGCTCCCTGTGTGTCTCTCTCGCTCCCTGTGTGTCTCTCTCGCTCCCTGTGTGTCTCTCTCGCTCCCTGTGTGTGTCTCTCTCGCTCCCTGTGTGTCTCTCTCTCGCTCCCTGTGTCTCTCTCGCTCCCTGTGTGTCTCTCTCCCTGTGTGTCTCTCTCGCTCCCTGTGTGTCTCTCTCTCGCTCCCTGTGTCTCTCTCGCTCCCTGTGTGTCTCTCTCTCTCTCCCTGTGTGTCTCTCTCGCTCCCTGTGTGTCTCTCTCTCGCTCCCTGTGTGTCTCTCTCTCGCTCCCTGTGTGACTCTCTCGCTCCCTGTGTGTCTCTCTCTCTCCCTGTGTGTCTCTCTCTCGCTCCCTGTGTGTGTCTCTCTCGCTCCCTGTGTGTGTCTCTCTCGCTCCCTGTGTGTGTCTCTCTCGCTCCCTGTGTGTGTCTCTCTCGCTCCCTGTGTGTGTCTCTCTCGCTCCCTGTGTGTCTCTCTCGCTCCCTGTGTGTGTCTCTCGCTCCCTGTGTGTCTCTCTCGCTCCCTGTGTGACTCTCTCGCTCCCTGTGTGACTCTCTCGCTCCCTGTGTCTCTCTCTCGCTCCCTGTGTGTCTCTCTCGCTCCCTGTGTGTGTCTCTCGCTCCCTGTGTGTCTCTCTCGCTCCCTGTGTGACTCTCTCGCTCCCTGTGTGTCTCTCTCGCTCCCTGTGTGTCTCTCGCTCCCTGTGTGACTCTCTCGCTCCCTGTGTGACTCTCTCGCTCCCTGTGTCTCTCTCTCGCTCCCTGTGTCTCTCTCTCGCTCCCTGTGTGTGTCTCTCGCTCCCTGTGTGTCTCTCTCGCTCCCTGTGTGTCTCTCTCGCTCCCTGTGTGTCTCTCTCGCTCCCTGTGTGTGTCTCTCGCTCCCTGTGTGTGTCTCTCGCTCCCTGTGTGACTCTCTCGCTCCCTGTGTGACTCTCTCGCTCCCTGTGTGACTCTCTCGCTCCCTGTGTCTCTCTCTCGCTCCCTGTGTGTCTCTCTCGCTCCCTGTGTGTGTCTCTCGCTCCCTGTGTGTCTCTCTCGCTCCCTGTGTGACTCTCGCTCCCTGTGTGTCTCTCTCGCTCCCTGTGTCTCTCTCGCTCCCTGTGTGACTCTCTCGCTCCCTGTGTGACTCTCTCGCTCCCTGTGTCTCTCTCTCGCTCCCTGTGTCTCTCTCTCGCTCCCTGTGTGTGTCTCTCGCTCCCTGTGTGTCTCTCTCGCTCCCTGTGTGTCTCTCTCGCTCCCTGTGTGTCTCTCTCGCTCCCTGTGTGTCTCTCTCGCTCCCTGTGTGTCTCTCTCGCTCCCTGTGTGTGTCTCTCTCGCTCCCTGTGTGTGTCTCTCTCGCTCCCTGTGTGTGTCTCTCTCGCTCCCTGTGTGTCTCTCTCGCTCCCTGTGTGTCTCTCTCGCTCCCTGTGTCTCTCTCTCGCTCCCTGTGTGTCTCTCTCGCTCCCTGTGTGTGTCTCTCGCTCCCTGTGTGTCTCTCTCGCTCCCTGTGTGACTCTCTCGCTCCCTGTGTGTCTCTCTCGCTCCCTGTGTGTCTCTCGCTCCCTGTGTGTCTCTCTCGCTCCCTGTGTGTCTCTCGCTCCCTGTGTGACTCTCTCGCTCCCTGTGTGACTCTCTCGCTCCCTGTGTCTCTCTCTCGCTCCCTGTGTCTCTCTCTCGCTCCCTGTGTGTGTCTCTCGCTCCCTGTGTGTCTCTCTCGCTCCCTGTGTGTCTCTCTCGCTCCCTGTGTGTCTCTCTCGCTCCCTGTGTGTCTCTCTCTCGCTCCCTGTGTGTGTCTCTCTCGCTCCCTGTGTGTGTCTCTCTCGCTCCCTGTGTGTGTCTCTCTCGCTCCCTGTGTGACTCTCTCGCTCCCTGTGTCTCTCTCGCTCCCTGTGTGTGTGTCTCTCGCTCCCTGTGTGACTCTCTCGCTCCCTGTGTGACTCTCTCGCTCCCTGTGTCTCTCTCTCGCTCCCTGTGTGTCTCTCGCTCCCTGTGTGTCTCTCTCGCTCCCTGTGTGACTCTCTCGCTCCCTGTGTGTCTCTCTCGCTCCCTGTGTGTCTCTCGCTCCCTGTGTGACTCTCTCGCTCCCTGTGTGACTCTCTCGCTCCCTGTGTGACTCTCTCGCTCCCTGTGTCTCTCTCTCGCTCCCTGTGTCTCTCTCTCGCTCCCTGTGTGTCTCTCTCGCTCCCTGTGTGTCTCTCTCGCTCCCTGTGTGTCTCTCTCGCTCCCTGTGTGTCTCTCTCTCGCTCCCTGTGTGTGTCTCTCTCGCTCCCTGTGTGTGTCTCTCTCGCTCCCTGTGTGTGTCTCTCTCGCTCCCTGTGTGTCTCTCTCGCTCCCTGTGTGTGTCTCTCGCTCCCTGTGTGTCTCTCTCGCTCCCTGTGTGTGTCTCTCGCTCCCTGTGTGACTCTCTCGCTCCCTGTGTGTGACTCTCTCGCTCCCTGTGTGTGTCTCTCTCGCTCCCTGTGTGTGTCTCTCTCGCTCCCTGTGTGTGTCTCTCTCGCTCCCTGTGTGACTCTCTCGCTCCCTGTGTGACTCTCTCGCTCCCTGTGTCTCTCTCTCGCTCCCTGTGTGTCTCTCTCGCTCCCTGTGTGACTCTCTCGCTCCCTGTGTGTCTCTCTCGCTCCCTGTGTGTCTCTCGCTCCCTGTGTGACTCTCTCGCTCCCTGTGTGACTCTCTCGCTCCCTGTGTGACTCTCTCGCTCCCTGTGTGACTCTCTCGCTCCCTGTGTGACTCTCTCGCTCCCTGTGTGTGTCTCTCGCTCCCTGTGTGTGTCTCTCGCTCCCTGTGTGTGTCTCTCGCTCCCTGTGTGTGTCTCTCGCTCCCTGTGTGTGTCTCTCGCTCCCTGTGTGTGTCTCTCGCTCCCTGTGTGTGTCTCTCGCTCCCTGTGTGACTCTCTCGCTCCCTGTGTGACTCTCTCGCTCCCTGTGTGTCTCTCTCGCTCCCTGTGTGTCTCTCTCGCTCCCTGTGTGTCTCTCGCTCCCTGTGTGTCTCTCGCTCCCTGTGTGTCTCTCTCGCTCCCTGTGTGTCTCTCTCGCTCCCTGTGTGTCTCTCTCGCTCCCTGTGTGTCTCTCTCGCTCCCTGCGTGTGACTCTCTCGCTCCCTGCGTGTGACTCTCTCGCTCCCTGCGTGTGACTCTCTCGCTCCCTGCGTGTGACTCTCTCGCTCCCTGCGTGTGACTCTCTCGCTCCCTGCGCGTGTCTCGCTCCCTGCGCGTGTCTCGCTCCCTGCGCGTGTCTCGCTCCCTGCGCGTGTCTCTCTCTCGCTCCCTGCGTGTCTCTCTCTCGCTCCCTGCGTGTCTCTCTCTCGCTCCCTGCGTGTGTCTCTCTCTCGCTCCCTGCGTGTGTCTCTCTCTCGCTCCCTGCGTGTCTCTCTCTCGCTCCCTGCGCGTCTCTCTCTCGCTCCCTGCGTGTGTCTCTCTCTCTCGCTCCCTGCGTGTGTCTCTCTCTCTCTCGCTCCCTGCGTGTATCTCTCTCGCTCCCTGCGTGTGTCTCTCTCTCTCGCTCCCTGCGCGTCTCTCTCTCTCGCTCCCTGCGCGTCTCTCTCTCTCGCTCCCTGCGCGTCTCTCTCTCTCGCTCCCTGCGCGTCTCTCTCTCTCTCGCTCCCTGCGCGTGTCTCTCTCTCGCTCCCTGCGCGTCTCTCTCTCGCTCCCTGCGTGTGTCTCTCTCTCGCTCCCTGCGCGTCTCTCTCTCGCTCCCTGCGCGTCTCTCTCTCGCTCCCTGCGCGTCTCTCTCTCGCTCCCTGCGCGTCTCTCTCTCGCTCCCTGCGCGTCTCTCTCTCGCTCCCTGCGCGTCTCTCTCTCGCTCCCTGCGCGTCTCTCTCTCGCTCCCTGCGCGTCTCTCTCTCGCTCCCTGCGCCTCTCTCTCGCTCCCTGCGCCTCTCTCTCGCTCCCTGCGCCCCTGTCTCTCTCTCTCTCTGCGTCCCTGTCTCTCTCTCTCTCTGTGTCCCTGTCTCTCTCTCTCTCTGTGTCCCTGTCTCTCTCTCTCTCTGTGTCCCTGTCTCTCTCTCTCTGTGTGTCCCTGTCTCTCTCTCTCTCTGTGTCCCTGTCTCTCTCTCTCTCTGTGTCCCTGTCTCTCTCTCTCTCTGTGTCCCTGTCTCTCTCTCTCTGTGTCCCTGTCTCTCCCTGTGTAGGAGGACAGGATGCGTCGGGGAGATGACCTGAGACTCCAGATGGCCCTGGAGGAGAGTCGTAAAGGAAAAGCCCTCGCTGGAAAACTAGAGAAGAAGAAGAGAGAGGTACAGACAGACAACTAGAGAAGAAGAAGAGAGAGGGACAGAGAACCATCTCAGTGTTTCCCATGTTATGGCTGTAGAGAGAGGAACAGAGAGACAGATCTAATGGGTGGTCATCTCTCTCTCTCCTCCCAGCAGGCCCAGTCCTCTCTGTTAGGATCTAATGGGTGGTCATCTCTCTCTCTCCTCCCAGCAGGCCCTGTCCTCTCTGTTAGGATCTAATGGGTGGTCATCTCTCTCTCTCCTCCCAGCAGGCCCAGTCCTCTCTGTTAGGATCTAATGGGTGGTCATCTCTCTCTCTCTCTCTCTCTCCTCCCAGCAGGCCCAGTCCTCTCTGTTAGGATCTAATGGGTGGTCATCTCTCTCCTCCCAGCAGGCCCAGTCCTCTCTGTTAGGATCTAATGTGTGGTCATCTCTCTCTCTCTCCTCCCAGCAGGCCCAGTCCTCTCTGTTAGGATCTAATGGGTGGTCATCTCTCTCTCTCTCCTCCCAGCAGGCCCAGTCCTCTCTGTTAGGATCTAATGGGTGGTCATCTCTCTCTCTCTCCTCCCAGCAGGCCCAGTCCTCTCTGTTAGGATCTAATGGGTGGTCATCTCTCTCTCTCCTCCCAGCAGGCCCAGTCCTCTCTGTTAGGATCTAATGGGTGGTCATCTCTCTCTCTCTCTCCTCCCAGCAGGCCCAGTCCTCTCTGTTAGGATCTAATGGGTGGTCATCTCTCTCTCTCTCCTCCCAGCAGGCCCAGTCCTCTCTGTTAGGATCT
Source organism: Oncorhynchus masou masou (assembly GCF_036934945.1). NCBI lineage: Eukaryota > Metazoa > Chordata > Actinopteri > Salmoniformes > Salmonidae > Oncorhynchus > Oncorhynchus masou. Next base: position 77,348 of record NC_088219.1, read on the forward strand.
AATGGGTGGTCATCTCTCTCTCTCCTCCCAGCAGGCCCAGTCCTCTCTGTTAGGATCTAATGGGTGGTCATCTCTCTCTCTCCTCCCAGCAGGCCCAGTCCTCTCTGTTAGGATCTAATGGGTGGTCATCTCTCTCTCTCCTCCCAGCAGGCCCTGTCCTCTCTGTTAGGATCTAATGGGTGGTCATCTCTCTCTCTCCTCCCAGCAGGCCCAGTCCTCTCTGTTAGGATCTAATGTGTGGTCATCTCTCTCTCTCCTCCCAGCAGGCCCAGTCCTCTCTGTTAGGATCTAATGGGTGGTCATCTCTCTCTCTCTCCTCCCAGCAGGCCCAGTCCTCTCTGTTAGGATCTAATGGGTGGTCATCTCTCTCTCTCTCTCTCTCCTCCCAGCAGGCCCAGTCCTCTCTGTTAGGATCTAATGGGTGGTCATCTCTCTCTCTCCTCCCAGCAGGCCCAGTCCTCTCTGTTAGGATCTAATGGGTGGTCATCTCTCTCTCTCTCTCCTCCCAGCAGGCCCTGTCCTCTCTGTTAGGATCTAATGGGTGGTCATCTCTCTCTCTCTCCTCCCAGCAGGCCCAGTCCTCTCTGTTAGGATCTAATGGGTGGTCATCTCTCTCTCTCTCCTCCCAGCAGGCCCAGTCCTCTCTGTTAGGATCTAATGGGTGGTCATCTCTCTCTCACTCTCCTCCCAGCAGGCCCAGTCCTCTCTGTTAGGATCTAATGGGTGGTCATCTCTCTCTCTCCTCCCAGCAGGCCCTGTCCTCTCTGTTAGGATCTAATGGGTGGTCATCTCTCTCTCTCTCTCTCTCTCTCTCTCCTCCCAGCAGGCCCTGTCCTCTCTGTTAGGATCTAATGGGTGGTCATCTCTCTCTCTCCTCCCAGCAGGCCCTGTCCTCTCTGTTAGGATCTAATGGGTGGTCATCTCTCTCTCTCTCTCCTCCCAGCAGGCCCAGTCCTCTCTGTTAGGATCTAATGGGTGGTCATCTCTCTCTCTCCTCCCAGCAGGCCCAGTCCTCTCTGTTAGGATCTAATGGGTGGTCATCTCTCTCTCTCTCTCTCTCCTCCCAGCAGGCCCAGTCCTCTCTGTTAGGATCTAATGGGTGGTCATCTCTCTCTCTCTCCTCCCAGCAGGCCCAGTCCACTCTGTTGGATCTGATGGATGTTCCAGAATCGGATTCGGCCGACCCCTGGGGGGCGAGAGGAGGCGCTGCCGCCACACCAGACCCCTGGCAGGCCTACGGTACACACACACACACACACACACACACACACACACACACACACACACACACACACACACACACACACACACCGTGTCTGAATCCCCGTACTTGTGCTCTAAATAGCAGGTATTTTGTTAATGTGAAAATATAATGTTTTATAGTATGTGAAATGTAGATAATGGAGTGCTTTTAAATGCCAGGATGTAAAACTCATTTTGAGGGTTTTCATCTCGTAGAATTCACTGCATCAGTAATTAGTAAGAGAGTCGTCTTTTTGATGTCAACATGTGTTTGACAACAGCTGATAATCCAGATTAGGGGGACGAGCTGTTCCCAAATGAACCAATGGGTGGGGTCCCTGACTCAATACAACAGTGATAATCCAGATTAGGGGGACACGCTGTTCCCAAGTGAACCACTGGGGGGAACCAATGCAAGTGGTCATTTAATGACTCGTCAGTATGTAGGAGCAGGATGTTGATATGTGTGACTTCCTGTATTCAGAGTTTTACTGAACACTGCATTCTAAATAGTATGATGTTGTTTTAGTAAATAGTAGACAGATCAGGGACGGTACCAGTGGGGGAAGGGGACAGGGACTGGACCAGTGGGGGAAGGGGACAGGGACTGGACCAGTGGGGGAAGGGGACAGGGACGGTACCAGTGGGGGAAGGGGACAGGGACTGGACCAGTGGGGGAAGGGGACAGGGACTGGACCAGTGGGGGAAGGGGACAGGGACGGTACCAGTGGGGGAAGGGGACAGGGACTGGACCAGTGGGGGAAGGGGACAGGGACCAGTGGGGGAAGGGGACAGTACCAGTGGGGGAAGGGGACAGGGACCAGTGGGGGGAAAGGGGACAGGGACCAGTGGGGGGAAGGGGACAGGGACCAGTGGGGGAAGGGGACAGGGACCAGTGGGGGAAGGGGACAGTACCAGTGGGGGAAGGGGACAGTACCAGTGGGGGAAGGGGACAGTACCAGTGGGGGAAGGGGACAGGGACTGGACCAGTGGGGGAAGGGGACTGGACCAGTGGGGGAAGGGGACAGTACCAGTGGGGGAAGGGGACAGGGACGGTACCAGTGGGGGAAGGGGACAGGGACTGGACCAGTGGGGGAAGGGGACAGGGACGGTACCAGTGGGAGAAGGGGACAGGGACGGTACCAGTGGGGGAAGGGGACAGGGACGGTACCAGTGGGGGAAGGGGACAGGGACCAGTGGGGGAAGGGGACAGGGACCAGTGGGGGAAGGGGACAGGGACTGGACCAGTGGGGGAAGGGGACAGGGACTGGACCAGTGGGGGAAGGGGACAGGGACTGGACCAGTGGGGGAAGGGGACAGGGACGGTACCAGTGGGGGAAGGGGACAGGGACTGGACCAGTGGGGGAAGGGGACAGGGACGGTACCAGTGGGGGAAGGGGACAGGGACTGGACCAGTGGGGGAAGGGGACAGGGACCAGTGGGGGAAGGGGACAGTACCAGTGGGGGAAGGGGACAGGGACCAGTGGGGGAAAGGGGACAGGGACCAGTGGGGGGAAGGGGACAGGGACCAGTGGGGGAAGGGGACAGGGACCAGTGGGGGAAGGGGACAGTACCAGTGGGGGAAGGGGACAGTACCAGTGGGGGAAGGGGACAGTACCAGTGGGGGAAGGGGACAGGGACTGGACCAGTGGGGGAAGGGGACTGGACCAGTGGGGGAAGGGGACAGTACCAGTGGGGGAAGGGGACAGGGACGGTACCAGTGGGGGAAGGGGACAGGGACTGGACCAGTGGGGGAAGGGGACAGGGACGGTACCAGTGGGGGAAGGGGACAGGGACGGTACCAGTGGGGGAAGGGGACAGGGACCAGTGGGGGAAGGGGACAGGGACTGGACCAGTGGGGGAAGGGGACAGGGACGGTACCAGTGGGGGAAGGGGACAGGGACTGGACCAGTGGGGGAAGGGGACAGGGACTGGACCAGTGGGGGAAGGGGACAGGGACTGGACCAGTGGGGGAAGGGGACAGGGACTGGACCAGTGGGGGAAGGGGACAGGGACTGGACCAGTGGGGGAAGGGGACAGGGACGGTACCAGTGGGGGAAGGGGACAGGGACTGGACCAGTGGGGGAAGGGGACAGGGACTGGACCAGTGGGGGAAGGGGACAGGGACTGGACCAGTGGGAAGGGGACAGGGACTGGACCAGTGGGGGAAGGGGACAGGGACGGTACCAGTGGGGGAAGGGGACAGGGACCAGTGGGGGAAGGGGACAGGGACCAGTGGGGGAAGGGGACAGGGACCAGTGGGGGAAGGGGACAGGGACGGTACCAGTGGGGGAAGGGGACAGGGACGGTACCAGTGGGGGAAGGGGACAGGGACTGGACCAGTGGGGGAAGGGGACAGGGACTGGACCAGTGGGCGAAGGGGACAGGGACCAGTGGGCGAAGGGGACAGGGACCAGTGGGCGAAGGGGACAGGGACCAGTGGGCGAAGGGGACAGGGACGGGACCAGACAAGGAAGGGGACAGGGACCAGTGGGGGAAGGGGAAAGGGACCAGTGGGGGAAGGGGACTGGGACCACTGGGGGAAGGGGACAGTGGGGGAAAGGGGACAGGGACCAGTGGGGGAAAGGGGACAGGGACCAGTGGGGGAAAGGGGACAGGGACCAGTGGGGGAAAGGGGACAGGGACCAGTGGGGGAAAGGGGACAGGGACCAGTGGGGGGAAAGGGGACAGGGACCAGTGGGCGGAAAGGGGACAGGGACCAGTGGGGGAAAGGGGACAGGGACCAGTGGGGGAAGGGGACAGGGACCAGTGGGGGAAGGGGACAGGGACCAGTGGGGGAAGGGGACTGGACCAGTGGGGAAGGGGACAGGGACTGGGCCAGTGGGGGAAAGGGGACAGGGACCAGTGGGGGGGGAAGGGGACAGGGACCAGTGGGGGGGAAAGGGGACAGGGACCAGTGGGGGGAAAGGGGACAGGGACCAGTGGGGGAAAGGGGACAGGGACCAGTGGGGGAGGGAACAGGGACCAGTGGGGGGGGGAAGGGGACAGGGGACAGGGACCAGTGGGGGGGGGGAGGGGACAGGGACCGGGGGAGGGGACAGGGACCAGTGGGGGGGGGGGACAGGGGACAGGGACCAGTGGGGGAGGGGACAGGGACCAGTGGGGGGGGGGGGAGGGGACAGGGACCAGTGGGGAAGGGGACAGGGACCAGTGGGGGGAGGGGGGGGAGGGGACCGGACCAGTGGGGGACAGGGACGGGACCAGTGGGGGAAGGGGACAGGGACTGGACCAGTGGGGGAAGGGGACAGGGACGGGACCAGTGGGGGAAGGGGACAGGGACCACTGGGGGAAGGGGACAGGGACCAGTGGGGGAAGGGGACAGGGACTGGACCAGTGGGGGAAGGGGACAGGGACTGGACCAGTGGGGGAAGGGGACAGGGACGGGACCAGTGGGGGAAGGGGACAGGGACCACTGGGGGAAGGGGACAGGGACCACTGGGGGAAGGGGACAGGGACCAGTGGGGGAAGGGGACAGGGACCAGTGGGGGAAGGGGACAGTGGGGGAAAGGGGACAGGGACCAGTGGGGGAAAGGGGACAGGGACCAGTGGGGGAAAGGGGACAGGGACTGTCTTTGTCTCTTCTATACCTGCAGTTGTCAGAACAGTGGCTCTTTGTTCAGCAGGAATGCTGCTATACTGGTCCTGACATATCTACTGAGAGGGGGGACAGAGAGAGAGAGGGGGGGAAGAGAGAGAGAGAGGGGGACTGAGGGGGAGGACGGAGAGGGGGGAAGAGATGTTAGTCGTCCAGAACAGTAGTGATCTGAAAACGAGGGAACAGCATTGTGACAGACAGCAGGAATGACTTGTCATCTGTCTACTGGGGGGGACTCATGTTGTGTCTGTGTGTCCAGGTGCAGCCCCAAAGCCAGTGGTTCCAGTAGACCCCTGGGGGCCCCCGTCCTCCTCTGTTTCCCCCATGAAGAGCAGTGATCCCTGGGGAACCAACCCTGCTCCCGACCCCTGGGGTTCTGGAGGAACCTCCTACACAGGTACACCTCAACACCAGGGTTTAGTTAGCCGGTAGTAGCTGTTACACCTCAACACCAGGGTTTAGTTAGCTGGTAGTAGCTGGCTCCTACACCTCAACACCAGGGTTTAGTTAGCCGGTAGTAGCTGGCTCCTACGCCTCAACACCAGGGTTTAGTTAGCCGGTAGTAGCTGGTACACCTCAACACCAGGGTTTAGTTAGCCGGTAGTAGCTGGCTCCTACACCTCAACACCAGGGTTTAGTTAGCCGGTAGTAGCTGGCTCCTACACCTCAACACCGGGGTTTAGTTAGCCGGTAGTAGCTGGCTCCTACACCTCAACACCGGGGTTTAGTTAGCCGGTAGTAGCTGGCTCCTACACCTCAACACCGGGGTTTAGTTAGCCGGTAGTAGCTGGCTCCTACACCTCAACACCGGGGTTTAGTTAGCCGGTAGTAGCTGGTACACCTCAACACCAGGGTTTAGTTAGCCGGTAGTGGCTGGCTCCTACACCTCAACACCAGGGTTTAGTTAGCCGGTAGTAGCTGGCTCCTACACCTCAACACCAGGGTTTAGTTAGCCGGTAGTAGCTGGCTCCTACACCTCAACACCAGGGTTTAGTTAGCCGGTAGTAGCTGGCTCCTACACCTCAACACCGGGGTTTAGTTAGCCGGTAGTAGCTGGCTCCTACACCTCAACACCGGGGTTTAGTTAGCCGGTAGTAGCTGGCTCCTACACCTCAACACCGGGGTTTAGTTAGCCGGTAGTAGCTGGCTCCTACACCTCAACACCGGGGTTTAGTTAGCCGGTAGTAGCTGGCTCCTACACCTCAACACCGGGGTTTAGTTAGCCGGTAGTAGCTGGCTCCTACACCTCAACACCAGGGTTTAGTTAGCCGGTAGTAGCTGGTACACCTCAACACCAGGGTTTAGTTAGCCGGTAGTGACTGGCTCCTACACCTCAACACCAGGGTTTAGTTAGCCGGTAGTAGCTGGCTCCTACACCTCAACACCAGGGTTTAGTTAGCCGGTAGTAGCTGGCTCCTACACCTCAACACCAGGGTTTAGTTAGCCGGTAGTAGCCCCTACACCTCAACACCAGGGTTTAGTTAGCCGGTAGTAGCTGGTACACCTCAACACCAGGGTTTAGTTAGCCGGTAGTAGCTGGCTCCGACACCTCAACACCAGGGTTTAGTTAGCCGGTAGTAGCTGGCTCCTACACCTCAACACCAGGGTTTAGTTAGCCGGTAGTGGCTGGCTCCTACACCTCAACACCAGGGTTTAGTTAGCCGGTAGTAGCTGGCTCCTACACCTCAACACCAGGGTTTAGTTAGCCGGTAGTAGCTGGCTCCTACACCTCAACACCAGGGTTTAGTTAGCCGGTAGTAGCTGGCTCCTACACCTCAACACCAGGGTTTAGTTAGCCGGTAGTAGCTGGCTCCTACACCTCAACACCAGGGTTTAGTTAGCCGGTAGTAGCTGGCTCCTATACCTCAACACCAGGGTTTAGTTAGCCGGTAGTAGCTGGTACACCTCAACACCAGGGTTTAGTTAGCCGGTAGTAGCTGGCTCCGACACCTCAACACCAGGGTTTAGTTAGCCGGTAGTAGCTGGCTCCTACACCTCAACACCAGGGTTTAGTTAGCCGGTAGTGGCTGGCTCCTACACCTCAACACCAGGGTTTAGTTAGCCGGTAGTAGCCGGTACACCTCAACACCAGGGTTTAGTTAGCCGGTAGTAGCCCCTACACCTCAACACCAGGGTTTAGTTAGCCGGTAGTAGCCGGTACACCTCAACACCAGGGTTTAGTTAGCCGGTAGTAGCTGGCTCCGACACCTCAACACCAGGGTTTAGTTAGCCGGTAGTAGCTGGCTCCTACACCTCAACACCAGGGTTTAGTTAGCCGGTAGTGGCTGGCTCCTACACCTCAACACCAGGGTTTAGTTAGCCGGTAGTAGCTGGCTCCTACACCTCAACACCAGGGTTTAGTTAGCCGGTAGTAGCTGGCTCCTACACCTCAACACCAGGGTTTAGTTAGCCGGTAGTAGCTGGCTCCTACACCTCAACACCAGGGTTTAGTTAGCCGGTAGTAGCTGGCTCCTACACCTCAACACCAGGGTTTAGTTAGCCGGTAGTAGCTGGCTCCTATACCTCAACACCAGGGTTTAGTTAGCCGGTAGTAGCTGGTACACCTCAACACCAGGGTTTAGTTAGCCGGTAGTAGCTGGCTCCGACACCTCAACACCAGGGTTTAGTTAGCCGGTAGTAGCTGGCTCCTACACCTCAACACCAGGGTTTAGTTAGCCGGTAGTGGCTGGCTCCTACACCTCAACACCAGGGTTTAGTTAGCCGGTAGTAGCCGGTACACCTCAACACCAGGGTTTAGTTAGCCGGTAGTAGCCCCTACACCTCAACACCAGGGTTTAGTTAGCCGGTAGTAGCCGGTACACCTCAACACCAGGGTTTAGTTAGCCGGTAGTAGCTGGCTCCGACACCTCAACACCAGGGTTTAGTTAGCCGGTAGTAGCTGGCTCCTACACCTCAACACCAGGGTTTAGTTAGCCGGTAGTGGCTGGCTCCTACACCTCAACACCAGGGTTTAGTTAGCCGGTAGTAGCTGGCTCCTACACCTCAACACCAGGGTTTAGTTAGCCGGTAGTAGCTGGCTCCTACACCTCAACACCAGGGTTTAGTTAGCCGGTAGTAGCTGGCTCCTACACCTCAACACCAGGGTTTAGTTAGCCGGTAGTAGCTGGCTCCTACACCTCAACACCAGGGTTTAGTTTGCCGGTAGTAGCTGTCTTTTGGCCCAAAATAATCTTAATGGAAAAAGCCTATTCTTATTTTCAAATTTAAATAGAATTCACAGCGACCAATTGTTTGAAACCTGGATATTTTAGTTCATGTTTTGAGGTTTACCCTTAAAGTAGCATCGTCAAAACCCAACCTGAGATGTTTAGGGAATTATTTCATCAAGACTTCCTTGTGGGCCGTTGAAACCAGCATGTCTGTCCTCTTCCACTGGTTTTCAAATCTACTTTCTTTCGTTGTCCGGAAGCCACAGGTACACTCCTAGTCGTATTGACGACCGTTGTGTGGGGGCGGGGTCCCGGTCGGTATTGGGGGCGGGGTCCCGGTCGGTATTGGGGGCGGATCCCGGTCGGTATTGGGGGCGGGTCCCAGTCGGTATTGGGGGCGGGTCCCGGCCGGTATTGGGGGCGGGCTCAAATAAGTATTGAACCCACAGTTGAAACTGGAGCAGCAGCATGACCAGGTGGACTGGGGGCAACAAGGACTCATCAGCCAGGGGTAACCTGTCTCTCTCTCTGTATTCCTCTAGGTGATGGTCGGGGTCTCTCCTCCCTGACTAGTGGTACCGGGGACCTGTTTGACCCTCTGCCCAACAGGAAGACCCCAGAGTCCTTCCTGGGTCCTAATGCAGCATTGGTCAACCTGGACTCACTGGTCACCAAGCCTCCTCAGCCTGCTCCTATTGTTAACCCCTTCCTCGCTGCCGCAGGTACCGACACCCCCGTACCGACACCCCCCGTACCGACCCCCCCACCCTCCTTACCGACACCCCCGTACCGACGTACCACCCCCCGTACCGACACCCCCGTACCGACCCCCCCACCCTCCTTACCGACATGCCGTACCGACCCCCCCACCCTCCTTACCGACACCCCCGTACCGACCCCCCACCCTCCTTACCGACATGCCGTACCGACCCCCCACCCTCCTTACCGACACCCCCGTACCGACCCCCCGTACCGACCCCCGTACCGACCCCCCCCCCCACCCTCCTTACCGACACCCCCGTACCGACACCCCCGTACCGACCCCACCCACCCTCCTTACCGACACCCCCCGTACCGACACCTCCCCCGTACCGACCCCCCACCCTCCTTACCAACACCCCCCTACCGACTTACCACCCCCCCGTACCGACACCCCCGTACCGACACCCCCGTACCGACACCCTCCCCCCCATCGTACTGACCCCCCCACCCTCCTTACCGACACCCCCGTACCGACGTACCACCCCCGTACCGACACCCTCCGTACCGACACCCTCCGTACTGAGACACCCAGTACTGGACAGGTGGTACACCAGCGGTCCCCTGGGCCCCCCCCAGGGGGTACACGTTTTGTTTTTTTTAGCCCCCTATCAAAGCTTGATGATGAGTTTTATTTAAATCAGCTGTTTATTGCTGTTTATTGCTCGGGGGACAAAAACCCAAACCGTGTTCCCCTTGGACTGAGTTTGGGAAACTTCTGTAGTACACACACAGTACGGAGACAGATGTTGAAAATCTCCTCTCTCTCACTCGCTCTCTCGTAGTTGAATACAATCTCTTGTTCTCTCAATTCAAGGGGTCTTTATTGTCATGGGAGACATGTTAAATTTGCCAAAGCAAGTGAAATAGATAATTAACAAAATAATATAAAATGAACAGTAAATATTACACTCACAGAAGAATAAATACATCTAAAATGTCATTCTGTGTATATACAAATAGTTCACTTCTTGATGTGATCCCTTCCCGCTCAGATCCCCGCCCCCGTACCGACACCCCCGTACCGACACCCCCCCATACTGACACCCCCGTACCGACACCCCCCGTACCGACACCCCTCCCATACCGACCCCACCCCGTACCGACACCCCCCGTACCGACACCCCCCCCCCGTACCGACACCCCCTCCCCCGTACCGACACTCCCCCCGTACCGACACTCCCCCGTACCGACACCCCCCGTACCGACACCCCAGATCCCGGTGACGGGATTGATTAGACAACATCCAGTGAAATAGCAGCGCGCCAAATTCAAAAATAGAGACACTCATAATTAAAAATTCACAAAACATACATGTATAATACATCAAAATAAAGCTTAACTTCTTGTTAACCTGTCCTAGACTAGCTAGCATTAACATGTTAACCTGTCCTAGACTAGCTAGCATTAACACGTTAACCTGTCCTAGACTAGCTAGCATTAACACGTTAACCTGTCCTAGACGAGCTAGCTTTAACACGGTAACCTGTCCTAGACGAGCTAGCTTTAACACGGTAACCTGTCCTAGACGAGCTAGCATTAACACGTTAACCTGTCCTAGACGAGCTAGCTTTAACACGTTAACCTGTCCTAGACGAGCTAGCTTTAACACGTTAACCTGTCCTAGACTAGCTAGCATTAACACGTTAACCTGTCCTAGACTAGCTAGCATTAACATGTTAACCTGTCCTAGACTTGCTAGCATTAACACGTTAACCTGTCCTAGACTTGCTAGCATTAACACGTTAACCTGTCCTAGACTAGCTAGCATTAACATGTTAACCTGTCCTAGACTAGCTAGCATTAACACGTTAACCTGTCCTAGACTTGCTAGCATTAACACGTTAACCTGTCCTAGACTAGCTAGCATTAACATGTTAACCTGTCCTAGACTAGCTAGCATTAACACGTTAACCTGTCCTAGACTAGCTAGCATTAACATGTTAACCTGTCCTAGACTAGCTAGCATTAACACGTTAACCTGTCCTAGACTAGCTAGCATTAACACGTTAACCTGTCCTAGACGAGCTAGCATTAACACGTTAACCTGTCCTAGACAAGCTAGCATTAACACGTTAACCTGTCCTAGACTAGCTAGCATTAACACGTTAGCCTGTCCTAGACGAGCTAGCATTAACACGTTAACCTGTCCTAGACGAGCTAACGTTAACACGTTAAACTGTCCTAGACGAGCTAGCGTTAACACGTTAACCTGTCCTAGACGAGCTAGCATTAACACGTTAACCTGTCCTAGACGAGCTAGCATTAACACGTTAACCTGTCCTAGACGAGCTAGCATTAACACGTTAACCTGTCCTAGACTAGCTAGCATTAACACGTTAGCCTGTCCTAGACTAGCTAGCATTAACACGTTAGCCTGTCCTAGACTAGCTAGCATTAACACGTTAGCCACAGTGTCAGATTTCAGAAAAGGCTTTACGGCGAAAGCAGACCATGTGATTTATCTGAGGACAGCGCCCCGCATTCAAACACATGACAATCATATTTCATCCCGTCGGTGCGAGACACAAGTCCGAAACAACAATATAATAAATACATTACCATTGAAGATCTTCTTCTGTTGGCGCTCCCCCCCCCAAAAAAAACAGGACTACTTCTTCATTTCTTATGAGAAAAACATCAACTAATTTTATAAGGCTGTTGACATCTAGTGGAAGCCATAGGAACTGCATGCAAATTCCTATTAAAACGGCCATAGAAAACGAATGGAGAACACATTGAGCTCAAAACTACATTTTCCCTCGGGGTTTTGCCAAATCAGTTCTGTTCTCTGTCTTCTCACAGACATTATTCAGTTTTTAACTTTTTTCTTTTCAGTTTTTAACTTTTTTCTTTTCTTTTATTTTTTACCTAATTTCGTGGTATCTTAATTGTTTTTTTAGTAGCTACTATCTTGTCTCATCGCTACAACTCCCGTACGAGCTCGGGAGAGACAAAGGTTGAAAGTCATGCGTGCTCCGAAACACAACCCAACCAAGCCGCACTGCTTCTTAACACAACGCGCATCCAACCCGGGAAGCCAGCCGCACCAATGTGTCGGAGGAAACGCTGGTGCGCAATGAGACAACGATATCCCTACCGGCCAAACCCTCCTCATGGGTTGCATTTACAATGTTTGTTCTTCACTGGTTGCCCTTTTCTCGTGGCAACAGGTCACACATCTTGCTGCTCTGATGGCACACTGTGGAATTTCACCCAGTAGATATGGGAGTTTTTCGAAATTGGATTTGTTTTCGAATTCTTTGTGGATCTGTGTGATCTGAGGGAAATATGTCTCTCTAATATGGTCATACATTGGACAGGAGGTTAGGAAGTGCAGCTCAGTTTCCACCTCATTTTGTGGGCAGTGAGCACATAGCCTGTCTTCTCTTGAGAGCCATGTCTGCCTACGGCGGCCTTTCTCAATAGCAAAGCTATGCTCACTGAGTCTGTACATTAATCTCAATCTCTCTCTCTGGTGTTTGGTAATGCTGATGTCTTCTCTGTGTTCTGTTTGTCTCCCCTGTGTCTCCTTAGGAGCCGCCCCTGTAGCCGCCCCCCAGGCCAACCCCTTCCAGATGGGCCAGCCTAACCCCCCTACCCTAAACCAGATGAGGGTCAGCCCTATGCCAGGCCTGAGTCTGGGAGGGGGTGCAGGGTTCAGCAGCTTGTCCTCCATGGTAGACCCTCTGCCCCCCATCGCCTCCCTGCCACCCCTGACGGGCCACATGGTGCCCGGGGTTGGAGGGATGGGGGGTTTCCCGGCCTCTATGCCTCTGACCCAGCCCCTCTTCGGCTCAGCTCTGCCCCCCACAGCTGGCACACAGCCCCCCGGGACCACTAACCCCTTCTTGTTGTGAGGAACGCCTCAACTACACCCCCCCCCCCCAACCACCCCCTTCAAGACAACACCCCTGGACTCCTCTCCTGTCTTTCCACCCCCCTCCTCTTCCTCTCTCTCTCCTCATCTCTCCCCTCTCTGTCCTCTCTCTCCTCTTCCTCTCTGTCCTCTCTCCTCTTCCTCTCTGTCCTCTCTCTCCTCTTCCTCTCTGTCCTCTCTCTCCTCTTCCTCTCTGTCCTCTCTCCTCTTCCTCTCTGTCCTTTCACTTTCTGTCCTCTCTCTCCTCTTCCTCTCTCTATCTCCTCCTCCTCCCTCTCCCTCTCTCTTATATCAGATACTGTGTCCTGTAGACAGTATTCCTGGCTGTTCTGACTGTTTTTAATGCTAGTCTGATCATAGAGTGAATCTAACTAAACAACCCCAGTGAGGTGTGTGTGTGTGTACTAAGCAGGGATTTTGCACAGGCTTAATTAGCTGTGGCTGTTGCTTCACCGTTAGTCCTTAGCTGGAGACGCCTCCACTGCCTGGTACACTGTGCTACTACCCCCCCCCACCCGTTACCGGCCACAACTTGTGAGGTCACTGCTTAGCGACCCTGACCTATGACCCTGACACACAGCCACATATGAATTTTCACCCCCCGGGGTCAACGTGTGAATTTTCACCCCCTGCAAATGTATATATGAACTTTAACCCCTGAGGTCAACGTGTATATGGACTTTAACCCCTGAGGTCAACGTGTATATGAACTTTAACCCCTGAGGTCAAGGTATATGAACTGGTGACTGGGTGGAGGAACGTTCTCAGAAGAGGAAGAGTCAATGTTTATTTGGGAGTGAAAGACTCAAGGGACTTGTTTCTGTAGACTAGAGATGTCTGTTATCATACAACTGTCTGGAGTCCTTTAGGGCCCCCCGGCTGGAGTCCTTTAGGGCCCCCCCCCCGGCTGGAGTCCTTTAGGGCCCCCCCCCGGCTGGAGTCCTTTAGGGCCCCCCCCGGCTGGAGTCCTTTAGGGCCCCCCCCGGCTGGAGTCCTTTAGTTAACCTCTGACTCCAGGACTGTGGTTAACGGGGCCCTAACCTCCACTATTTAGAGACAGGAGTTAACATCTGACTCCAGGACTGTGGTTAACGGGGCTCTAACCTCCACTATTTAGAGACAGGAGTTAACATCTGACTCCAGGACTGGTTAACGGGGCCCTAACCTCCACTATTTAGAGACAGGAGTTAACATCTGACTCCAGGACTGGTTAACGGGGCCCTAACCTCCACTATTTAGAGACAGGAGTTAACATCTGACTCCAGGACTGGTTAACGGGGCCCTAACCTCCACTATTTAGAGACAGGAGTTAACATCTGACTCCAGGACTGGTTAACGGGGCCCTAACCTCCACTATTTAGAGACAGGAGTTACCATCTGACTCCAGGACTGGTTAACGGGGCCCTAACCTCCACTATTTAGAGACAGGAGTTAACATCTGACTCCAGGACTGGTTAACAGGGCCCTAACCTCCACTATTTAGAGACAGGAGTTAACATCTGACTCCAGGACTGGTTAACGGGGCCCTAACCTCCACTATTTAGAGACAGGAGTTAACATCTGACTCCAGGACTGGTTAACGGGGCCCTAACCTCCACTATTTAGAGACAGGAGTTAACATCTGACTCCAGGACTGGTTAACTGGCTGAATATTAGTATGAACGTCAGGTCTTTAATCTCACATCTTATAATCATCTTTATATTGCTACTACACTGTCTGTCTGTAACCATCTATCTCCTAGTGGAACTGACCTGTCCTAGACTACACAACCTGTCTGTCTGTAACTACCTAGTACCCTCCCCTGGACTGGTATTACAGCTGAGACAGGGGGCCCTTCCTACCTACTACCCTCCCCTGGACTGGTATTACAGCTAAGACAGGGGGCCCTTTCTACCTAGTACCCTCCCCTGGACTGGTATTACAGCTGAGACAGACAGGGGGCCCTTTCTACCTAGTACCCTCCCCTGGACTGGTATTACAGCTGAGACAGACAGGGGGCCCTTTCTACCTAGTACCCTCCCCTGGTATTACAGCTGAGACAGACAGGGGGCCCTTTCTACCTAGTACCCTCCCCTGGACTGGTATTACAGCTGAGACAGACAGGGGGCCCTTTCTACCTAGTACCCTCCCCTGGACTGGTATTACAGCTGAGACAGACAGGGGGCCCTTTCTACCTAGTACCCTCCTTTGGACTGGTATTACAGATGAGACAGACAGGGGGCCCTTTCTACCTAGTACCCTCCCCTGGACTGGTATTACAGCTGAGACAGACAGGGGCCCTTTCTACCTAGTACCCTCCCCTGGACTGGTATTACAGCTGAGACAGACAGGGGGCCCTTTCTACCTAGTACCCTCCCCTGGACTGGTATTACAGCTGAGACAGACAGGGGCCCTTTCTACCTAGTACCCTCCCCTGGACTGGTATTACAGCTGAGACAGACAGGGGGCCCTTTCTACCTAGTACCCTCCCCTGGACTGGTATTACAGCTGAGACAGACAGGGGGCCCTTTCTACCTAGTACCCTCCCCTGGACTGGTATTACAGCTGAGACAGACAGGGGGCCCTTCCTACCTAGTACCCTCCCCTGGTTCTGTCTGTGTGTAGTCTGGTGCTGTGAGGTTACCAGGCTTCATAGACAACATTATGACACTCCTTCCTGTCTGAAAGCGTCCCCATGTTCAGAATTATATTTGTATTATTCTCACTCTCGTCTGTAGTTACACATGTAATATGTCCTGGGAGCTGCTTGTGTCTGGATGGTGTGCTAACCTGTTTCACATTATGATAATGTAATATAATTTATATCGTTTGTATTATCCTAACATAATATTGTGGGTCTTTTTATTCTGTAATTTCTTCCTGGGGGTTTTATAGGATGGGGGGGGGGGATATATTAACACCAGTCTAAACCAGCTTCACCTGGAGCTGCTATGGGACAATAAAATGGTTCACTTTCAGCGCTGATGTCTCCATGTGTGGCCTGTTTCTCTCTCTCTCGTGTATGTGTGGCCTGTTTCTCTCTCTCTCGTGTGTGTGGCCTGTTTCTCTCTCTCTCGTGTGTGTGTGGCCTGTTTCTCTCTCTCTCGTGTGTGTGTGGCCTGTTTCTCTCTCTCTCGTGTGTGGCCTGTTTCTCTCTCTCTCTCTCTCTCGTGTGTGTGTGGCCTGTTTCTCTCGTGTGTGGCCTGTTTCTCTCTCTCTCGTGTGTGGCCTGTTTCTCTCTCTCTCGTGTGTGTGGCCTGTTTCTCTCTCTCGTGTGTGTGTGTGGCCTGTTTCTCTCTCTCTCGTGTGTGTGGCCTGTTTCTCTCTCTCTCTCTCTCGTGTGTGTGGCCTGTTTCTCTCTCTCTCGTGTGTGTGTGGCCTGTTTCTTTCTTTCTCGTGTGTGTGTGGCCTGTTTCTCTCGCTCTCTCTCGTGTGTGTGTGGCCTGTTTCTTTCTTTCTCGTGTGTGTGTGGCCTGTTTTCTCTCTCTCTCTCGTGTGTGTGTGGCCTGTTTCCCTCTCTCGTGTGTGTGGCCTGTTTCCCTCTCTCGTGTGTGTGGCCTGTTTCTCTCTCTCGTGTGTGTGTGGCCCGTTTCTCTCTCTCTCGTGTGTGTGTGTGGCCCGTTTCTCTCTCTCGTGTGTGTGTGTGTGGCCTGTTTCTCTCTCTCGTGTGTGTGTGGCCCGTTTCTCTCTCTCTCGCGTGTGTGTGTGTGGCCTGTTTCTCATGTATGTGTGTTACTGATGTGCGGCTGGAGACACACTACAACCACGGGTGTATTCATTTAGTCTAAATGTTATACAACGGAAATCATTCACTCCAGAACCGGATCAGGTTTCGCAACTGAAAAAAAAGAAGAGTTTCTAATTGGACAAATTCAGGTAGGTCCCGTTTAGTTGCTAGAGTTAAAACGGTTTTCCCGTTGCGAAACCATTTGGGTCTGTGACCCGCGACTGGTCGCGACCTCTGACCTTCTACTGTAACGGAAACAGAGGTCGTAGAGACATACACAACACGGACTGGTCGCGACCTCTGACCTTCTACTGTAACGGAAACAGAGGTCGTAGAGACGTACACAACGACTGGTCGCGACCTCTGACCTTCTACTGTAACGGAAACGGAGGTCGTAGAGACGTACACAACACGGACTACACCTTGTTCATGAAACACAGTATATTTTATTCTCAGTCAAACAATTACAACACATCAGATCAAGCGATAACCGGCATAAGCTCGGCCAATGTGGTTGTTTTGGAGGTTGGGGGCTGTCCAATCGGTGATCGTTGTCAGGAAGCCACGCCCCTTCCTACTATCGTTAAGACGCTCAGAAGGAGAAAGTAGAGGATATATATAAAATAAAGACGCTCAGGATTTGAAAAATCCTTCTGCTAACCTTAACCAGTTACTTATCAACAGGGGCGGCAGGGTAGCCTCGTGGTTAGAGCGTTGGACTAGTGACCCGAAAGGTTGCTGGATCGAATCCCCGAGCCGACAAGGTACAAAATCTGCCCCTGAACAAGGCAGTTTAACCCCCACTGTTCCCCGGTAGCCCGTCGTTGTAAATAAGAATTTGTTCTTAACTGATTTGCCGAGTTAAATTAAGGATATATTAAAAAACAATGGCTGCTCAACAGAGTCCTGGTTTAAATTAATGTCACCCCCCCCCCCCAGATAGATTATTATAGAGGGGTTCGGCAGGTCCTGGATCAGTCTGATGTCTTTAAACCAGCCTTTGTGTTTGCATCACGTGCTGTAGGGCTGGTCTCCCGGTCCGATGCCTGCGGCAGCAGTGTGTGTGTGTGTTTGCATCACGTGCTGTAGGGCTGGTCTCCCGGTCCGATGCCTGCGGCAGCAGTGTGTGACAGAGTGTGTGAGGTCTCGGAAGGTGTGGTGTCGTAACCCAGTCTCTTCATGTCTTTAGTCACAATGTGGAAGGAGAGGGAGACGAAACCCTGAGAACGGACCCTGGTCACTGAGACAGATGAAGAGACACACAGGAGAGGAGAGAGACGCACAGGAGAGGAGAGAGACGCACAGGAGAGGAGAGAGACGCACAGGAGAGGAGAGAGACGCACAGGAGAGGAGAGAGAGACGCACAGGAGAGGAGAGAGAGACGCACAGGAGAGGAGAGAGAGACGCACAGGAGAGGAGAGAGAGACGCACAGGAGAGGAGAGAGAGACGCACAGGAGAGGAGAGAGAGACGCACAGGAGAGAGAGAGAGACGCACAGGAGAGAGAGACAGGAGAGAGAGAGAGACACGTAGGAGAGAGAGACACGTAGGAGAGAGACACATAGGAGAGAGACACATAGGAGAGAGACACATAGGAGAGAGACACACATAGGAGAGAGAGAGACACATAGGAGGGAGAAAGGGAGAGACACAGGAGAGAGACACATAGGAGAGAGAGACATAGGAGAGAGACACACATAGGAGAGAGAGAGACACATAGGAGAGAGACACACATAGGAGAGAGAGAGACACATAGGAGGGAGAAAGGGAGAGACACAGGAGAGAGACACATAGGAGAGAGAGACATAGGAGAGAGACACATAGGAGAGAGAGACATAGGAGAGAGACGCATAGGAGAGAGACGCATAGGAGAGAGAGAGACGCATAGGAGAGAGAGACACATAGGAGAGAGACACATAGGAGAGAGAGACATAGGAGAGAGAGACATAGGAGAGAGAGACATAGGAGAGAGACGCATAGGAGAGAGAGACATAGGAGAGAGACGCATAGGAGAGAGAGACGCATAGGAGAGAGACACATAGGAGAGAGACACATAGGAGAGAGAGACGCATAGGAGAGAGACACATAGGAGAGAGACACATAGGAGAGAGACACATAGGAGAGAGACACATAGGAGAGAGAGACGCATAGGAGAGAGACGCATAGGAGGGAGAGACACGTAGGAGAGAGACACGTAGGAGAGAGACACGTAGGAGAGAGACACGTAGGAGAGACACACGTAGGAGAGAGACACGTAGGAGAGAGACACGTAGGAGAGAGAGAGACACGTAGGAGAGAGAGAGACACATAGGAGGGAGACACATAGGAGAGAGAGAGAGAGACACATAGGAGGGAGACACATAGGAGAGAGAGAGACACATAGGAGAGAGACACATAGGAGGGAGACACATAGGAGAGAGACACATAGGAGAGAGAGACACATAGGAGAGAGACACATAGGAGAGAGACACATAGGAGAGAGACACAGGAGAGAGACACACAGGAGAGAGACACACAGGAGAGAGACACATAGGAGAGAGACACATAGGAGAGAGACACAGGAGAGAGACACAGGAGAGAGACACAGGAGAGAGACACAGGAGAGAGACACAGGAGAGAGAGACACAGGAGAGAGAGCGTGGGAGAGAGACGTGGGAGAGAGAGCGTGGGAGAGAGACACGTAGGAGAGAGACACGTAGGAGAGAGACACGTGGGAGAGAGACACGTGGGAGAGAGAGAGACACATAGGAGAGAGACACATAGGAGAGAGAGAGACACATAGGAGAGAGACACATAGGAGGGAGACACATAGGAGAGAGACACATAGGAGAGAGACACATAGGAAGGAGACACAGGAGAGAGACACATAGGAGAGAGACGCGTAGGAGAGAGACACGTAGGAGAGACACACGTAGGAGAGACACACGTAGGAGAGAGAGAGACACATAGGAGAGAGACACATAGGAGAGAGACACATAGGAGAGAGACACATAGGAAGGAGACACAGGAGAGAGACATAGGAGAGAGACGCGTAGGAGAGAGACGCGTAGGAGAGAGACGCGTAGGAGAGAGACACGTAGGAGAGAGACACGTAGGAGAGAGACACGTAGGAGAGAGACACGTAGGGGAGAGACACATAGGGGAGAGACACATAGGAGAGAGACACACATAGGAGAGAGACACACATAGGAGAGAGACACACATAGGAGAGAGAGAGACACATAGGAGGGAGAAAGGGAGAGACACAGGAGAGAGACACATAGGAGAGAGAGACATAGGAGAGAGACACATAGGAGAGAGAGACATAGGAGAGAGACGCATAGGAGAGAGACGCATAGGGAGAGAGAGAGCATAGGAGAGAGAGACACATAGGAGAGAGACACATAGGAGAGAGAGACATAGGAGAGAGAGACATAGGAGAGAGAGACATAGGAGAGAGACGCATAGGAGAGAGAGACATAGGAGAGAGACGCATAGGAGAGAGAGACGCATAGGAGAGAGACGCATAGGAGAGAGAGAGACACATAGGAGAGAGAGAGACACATAGGAGAGAGACACATAGGAGAGAGACACATAGGAGAGAGACACATAGGAGAGAGACACATAGGAGAGAGACACATAGGAGAGAGAGACGCATAGGAGAGGGAGACGCATAGGAGAGAGACACGTAGGAGAGAGACACGTAGGAGAGAGACACGTAGGAGAGAGACACGTAGGAGAGAGACACGTAGGAGAGAGACACGTAGGAGAGAGACACGTAGGAGAGAGACACGTAGGAGAGAGAGAGACACGTAGGAGAGAGAGAGACACATAGGAGAGAGAGACACACATAGGAGAGAGAGAGACACATAGGAGGGAGACACATAGGAGAGAGAGAGACACATAGGAGGGAGACACATAGGAGAGAGAGAGACACATAGGAGAGAGACACATAGGAGGGAGACACATAGGAGGGAGACACATAGGAGGGAGACACATAGGAGAGAGAGACACATAGGAGAGAGAGACACATAGGAGAGAGACACAGGAGAGAGACACACAGGAGAGAGACACATAGGAGAGAGACACAGGAGAGAGACACAGGAGAGAGACACGTAGGAGAGAGAGAGACGTAGGAGAGAGAGACGTAGGAGAGAGACACGTAGGAGAGAGACACGTAGGAGAGAGAGAGACACGTAGGAGAGAGAGAGACACATAGGAGAGAGACACATAGGAGAGAGAGAGACACATAGGAGAGAGACACATAGGAGAGAGACACATAGGAGGGAGACACATAGGAGAGAGACACATAGGAAGGAGACACAGGAGGGAGACACAGGAGAGAGACGCATAGGAGAGAGACGCATAGGAGAGAGACACGTAGGAGAGAGACACGTAGGAGAGAGACACGTAGGAGAGAGACACGTGGGAGAGAGACACGTAGGAGAGAGACACGTGGGAGAGACACACGTGGGAGAGAGACACGTGGGAGAGAGACACGTAGGAGAGAGACACGTAGGAGAGACACACGTAGGAGAGACACACGTAGGAGAGACACACATAGGAGAGAGACACACATAGGAGAGAGACACACATAGGAGAGAGACACGCATAGGAGAGAGACACACATAGGAGAGAGAGAGACACAGGAGAGAGACACATAGGAGAGAGAGACATAGGAGAGAGACACATAGGAGAGAGACGCATAGGAGAGAGACGCATAGGAGAGAGACGCATAGGAGAGAGAGAGACGCATAGGAGAGAGACACATAGGAGAGAGACACATAGGAGAGAGACACATAGGAGAGAGAGACATAGGAGAGAGAGACATAGGAGAGAGACGCATAGGAGAGAGAGACATAGGAGAGAGACGCATAGGAGAGAGAGACGCATAGGAGAGAGAGACGCATAGGAGAGAGAGAGACACATAGGAGAGAGACGCATAGGAGAGAGACGCATAGGAGAGAGACGCATAGGAGAGAGACGCATAGGAGGGAGAGACACGTAGGAGAGAGACACGTAGGAGAGAGACACGTAGGAGAGAGACACGTAGGAGAGAGACACGTAGGAGAGAGAGAGACACATAGGAGAGAGAGACACACATAGGAGAGAGAGAGACACATAGGAGGGAGACACATAGGAGAGAGAGAGAGAGACACATAGGAGGGAGACACATAGGAGAGAGACACATAGGAGAGAGACACATAGGAGAGAGACACAGGAGAGAGACACACAGGAGAGAGACACACAGGAGAGAGACACAGGAGAGAGACACAGGAGAGAGACACAGGAGAGAGACACAGGAGAGAGACACAGGAGAGAGACACAGGAGAGAGACACGTAGGAGAGAGAGAGACGTAGGAGAGAGAGACGTAGGAGAGAGACACGTAGGAGAGAGACACGTAGGAGAGAGACACGTAGGAGAGAGAGAGACACGTAGGAGAGAGACACATAGGAGAGAGAGAGACACATAGGAGAGAGACACATAGGAGGGAGACACATAGGAGAGAGACACATAGGAAGGAGACACAGGAGAGAGACACATAGGAAGGAGACACAGGAGAGAGACGCATAGGAGAGAGACGCGTAGGAGAGAGACACGTAGGAGAGAGACACGTAGGAGAGAGACACGTAGGAGAGAGACACGTAGGAGAGAGACACGTAGGAGAGAGACACGTAGGAGAGACACACGTAGGAGAGACACACGTAGGAGAGAGACACGTAGGAGAGAGACACGTAGGAGAGACACACGTAGGAGAGACACACGTAGGAGAGAGAGAGACACATAGGAGAGAGACACATAGGAGAGAGACACATAGGAAGGAGACACAGGAGAGAGACGCGTAGGAGAGAGACGCGTAGGAGAGAGACACGTAGGAGAGAGACACGTAGGAGAGAGACACGTAGGAGAGAGACACGTAGGAGAGAGACACGTAGGAGAGAGACACGTAGGAGAGAGACACGTAGGAGAGAGACACGTAGGAGAGAGACACGTAGGAGAGACACACGTAGGAGAGACACACGTAGGAGAGAGAGACACATAGGAGAGAGACACATAGGAGGGAGACACATAGGAGAGAGACACGTAGGAGAGAGACACGTAGGAGAGAGACACGTAGGAGAGAGACACGTAGGAGAGAGAGGCGTGGAGAGAGAGACGTGGGAGAGAGAGGCGTGGGAGAGAGAGGCGTAGGAGAGAGGGCGTGGGAGAGAGACGTGGGAGAGAGACACGTAGGAGAGAGACACGTAGGAGAGAGACACGTAGGAGAGAGACACGTAGGAGAGAGACACGTAGGAGAGAGACACGTAGGAGAGAGACACACGTAGGAGAGAGACACACGTAGGAGAGAGAGACACGTAGGAGAGAGATACACGTAGGAGAGAGAGACACGTAGGAGAGAGAGACACGTAGGAGAGAGAGACACGTAGGAGAGAGAGACACGTAGGAGAGAGACACGTAGGAGAGAGAGACACGTAGGAGAGAGACACGTAGGAGAGAGAGACGTAGGAGAGAGACACATAGGAGAGAGAGACACATAGGAGAGAGAGACACATAGGAGAGAGAGACACATAGGAGAGAGAGAGACACATAGGAGAGAGAGAGACACATAGGAGAGAGAGAGACACATAGGAGAGAGAGAGACACATAGGAGAGAGAGAGACACATAGGAGAGAGAGAGAGACACATAGGAGAGAGACACATAGGAGGGAGACACATAGGAGGGAGACACAGGAGAGAGACACGTAGGAGAGAGACACGTAGGAGAGAGACACGTAGGAGAGAGACACGTAGGAGAGAGACACGTAGGAGAGAGACACGTAGGAGAGAGACACGTAGGAGAGAGACACGTAGGAGAGAGACACGTAGGAGAGAGACACGTAGGAGAGAGACACGTAGGAGAGAGAGACACGTAGGAGAGAGAGACACGTAGGAGAGAGAGAGACATAGGAGAGAGACACGTAGGAGAGAGAGACACGTAGGAGAGAGAGACACGTAGGAGAGAGACACGTAGGAGAGAGACACGTAGGAGAGAGAGACACGTAGGAGAGAGACACATAGGAGAGAGAGACACATAGGAGAGAGACACATAGGAGAGAGAGACACATAGGAGAGAGACACATAGGAGAGAGACACATAGGAGAGAGACACATAGGAGAGAGAGACACATAGGAGAGAGAGACACATAGGAGAGAGACACATAGGAGAGAGACACATAGGAGAGAGACACATAGGAGAGAGACACATAGGAGAGAGACACATAGGAGAGAGACACATAGGAGAGAGACACATAGGAGAGAGAGACACATAGGAGAGAGAGACACATAGGGAGAGAGACACATAGGAGAGAGACACATAGGAGAGAGAGACACATAGGAGAGAGAGACACATAGGAGAGAGAGACACATAGGAGAGAGAGACACATAGGAGAGAGAGACACATAGGAGGAGAGAGACACATAGGAGAGAGACACATAGGAGAGAGACACATAGGGAGAGACACATAGGAGAGAGAGACACATAGGGAGAGAGACACATAGGAGAGAGACACATAGGAGAGAGACACATAGGAGAGAGACACATAGGAGAGAGACACATAGGAGAGAGACACAGAGACACATAGGAGAGAGAGACACATAGGAGAGAGAGACACATAGGAGAGAGAGACACATAGGAGAGAGAGACACATAGGAGAGAGAGACACATAGGAGAGAGACACATAGGAGAGAGAGACACATAGGAGAGAGAGACACATAGGAGAGAGAGACACATAGGAGAGAGAGACACATAGGGAGAGAGAGACACATAGGAGAGAGACACATAGGAGAGAGACACATAGGAGAGAGAGACACATAGGAGAGAGAGACACATAGGAGAGAGAGACATAGGAGAGAGACACATAGGAGAGAGACACATAGGAGAGAGAGACACATAGGAGAGAGAGACACATAGGAGAGAGACACATAGGAGAGAGACACACAGGAGAGAGAGACACATAGGAGAGAGAGAGACACATAGGAGAGAGAGAGACACATAGGAGAGAGACACATAGGAGGGAGAAAGGGAGAGACAGGAGAGAGAGACACATAGGAGAGAGAGAGACACATAGGAGAGAGACACATAGGAGAGAGAGAGACACATAGGAGAGAGACACAGGAGAGAGAGAGACACAGGAGAGAGAGAGACACATAGGAGAGAGAGAGAGAGACACATAGGAGAGAGAGACACATAGGAGAGAGACACATAGGAGAGAGAGAGACACATAGGAGAGAGACACATAGGAGGGAGACACACAGGAGAGAGACACACAGGAGAGAGACACACAGGAGAGAGACACATAGGAGGGAGACACAGGAGAGAGACACATAGGAGAGAGACACGTAGGAGAGAGAGACGTAGGAGAGAGAGACGTAGGAGAGAGAGACGTAGGAGAGAGAGACGTAGGAGAGAGAGACGTAGGAGAGAGACACGTAGGAGAGAGACACACGTAGGAGAGAGACACACGTAGGAGAGAGACACATAGGAGAGAGAGAGACACATAGGAGAGAGAGAGACACATAGGAGAGAGAGACAGGAGAGAGACGCATAGGAGAGAGAGACATAGGAGAGAGACGCATAGGAGGGAGACGCATAGGAGAGAGACACGTAGGAGAGAGACACATAGGAGAGAGACGCATAGGAGGGAGACACAGGAGAGAGACGCATAGGAGAGAGACGCATAGGAGGGAGAGACATAGGAGAGAGACACGTAGGAGAGAGACACGTAGGAGAGAGACACGTAGGAGAGAGACACGTAGGAGAGAGACACGTAGGAGAGAGACACGTAGGAGAGAGACACGTAGGAGAGAGACACGTAGGAGAGACACACGTAGGAGAGAGACACGTAGGAGAGAGACACGTAGGAGAGAGACACGTAGGAGAGAGAGAGACACGTAGGAGAGAGAGAGACACGTAGGAGAGAGAGAGACACATAGGAGAGAGAGAGACACATAGGAGAGAGACACATAGGAGAGAGACACACAGGAGAGAGACACATAGGAGAGAGACACATAGGAGAGAGACACATAGGAGGGAGACACAGGAGAGAGACACATAGGAGGGAGAGAGACACATAGGAGAGAGACACACAGGAGAGAGACACACAGGAGAGAGACACATAGGAGAGAGACACGTAGGAGAGAGACACGTAGGAGGGAGACACGTAGGAGAGAGACACGTAGGAGAGAGACACGTAGGAGAGAGACACGTAGGAGAGAGACACGTAGGAGAGAGACACGTAGGAGAGAGAGAGACACGTAGGAGAGAGAGAGACACATAGGAGAGAGAGAGACACGTAGGAGAGAGACACGTAGGAGAGAGACACACAGGAGAGAGACACACAGGAGAGAGACACATAGGAGAGAGACACATAGGAGAGAGACACATAGGAGGGAGACACAGGAGAGAGACACATAGGAGAGAGACACATAGGAGAGAGACACATAGGAGAGAGAGACACATAGGAGAGAGACACATAGGAGAGAGAGACACGTAGGAGAGAGAGACGTAGGAGAGAGACACGTAGGAGAGAGACACGTAGGAGAGAGACACGTAGGAGAGACACACGTAGGAGAGAGACACACGTAGGAGAGAGACACGTAGGAGAGAGACACGTAGGAGAGAGACACGTAGGAGAGAGACACGTAGGAGAGAGAGACACGTAGGAGAGAGAGACACGTAGGAGAGAGAGACACGTAGGAGAGAGAGACACGTAGGAGAGAGAGACACGTAGGAGAGAGAGACACGTAGGAGAGAGAGACACGTAGGAGAGAGACACGTAGGAGAGAGACACATAGGAGAGAGAGACACATAGGAGAGAGAGACACATAGGAGAGAGACACATAGGAGAGAGAGACACATAGGAGAGAGACACATAGGAGAGAGACACATAGGAGAGAGACACATAGGAGGGAGACACATAGGAGAGAGAGACACATAGGAGAGAGAGACACATAGGAGAGAGACACATAGGAGAGAGAGACACATAGGAGAGAGACACATAGGAGAGAGAGACACATAGGAGAGAGACACATAGGAGGGAGACACATAGGAGAGAGACACACAGGAGAGAGACACACAGGAGAGAGAGACACGTAGGAGAGAGAGACACGTAGGAGAGAGACACACGTAGGAGAGAGACACACGTAGGAGAGAGACACACGTAGGAGAGAGACACACGTAGGAGAGAGACACACGTAGGAGAGAGACACACGTAGGAGAGAGAGACACGTAGGAGAGAGAGACACGTAGGAGAGAGAGACATAGGAGAGAGACACGTAGGAGAGAGAGACACGTAGGAGAGAGACACGTAGGAGAGAGACACGTAGGAGAGAGACACATAGGAGAGAGACACATAGGAGAGAGACACATAGGAGAGAGACACATAGGAGGGAGACACATAGGAGAGAGAGACACATAGGAGAGAGAGACACATAGGAGAGAGAGACACATAGGAGAGAGAGACACATAGGAGAGAGACACATAGGAGAGAGAGACACATAGGAGAGAGAGACACATAGGAGAGAGACACATAGGAGAGAGACACATAGGAGGGAGACACATAGGAGAGAGACACATAGGAGAGAGACACATAGGAGAGAGACACACAGGAGAGAGAGACGTAGGAGAGAGACACGTAGGAGAGAGACACACGTAGGAGAGAGACACACGTAGGAGAGAGAGACACGTAGGAGAGAGAGACACGTAGGAGAGAGAGACACGTAGGAGAGAGAGACATAGGAGAGAGACACGTAGGAGAGAGAGACACGTAGGAGAGAGACACGTAGGAGAGAGACACATAGGAGAGAGAGACACATAGGAGAGAGAGACACATAGGAGAGAGAGACGTAGGAGAGAGACACGTAGGAGAGAGAGACACATAGGAGAGAGAGACGTAGGAGAGAGACACGTAGGAGAGAGACACGTAGGAGAGAGACACGTAGGAGAGAGACACGTAGGAGAGAGACACGTAGGAGAGAGACACACGTAGGAGAGAGACACACGTAGGAGAGAGACACACGTAGGAGAGAGACACGTAGGAGAGAGACACGTAGGAGAGAGAGACACGTAGGAGAGACATAGGAGAGAGACACGTAGGAGAGAGAGACACGTAGGAGAGAGAGAGACACGTAGGAGAGAGACACGTAGGAGAGAGACACATAGGAGAGAGAGACACATAGGAGAGAGACACATAGGAGAGAGAGACACATAGGAGAGAGACACATAGGAGAGAGAGACACATAGGAGAGAGAGACACATAGGAGAGAGACACATAGGAGAGAGACACATAGGAGGGAGACACATAGGAGAGAGAGACACATAGGAGAGAGAGACACATAGGAGAGAGAGACACATAGGAGAGAGAGACACATAGGAGAGAGAGACACATAGGAGAGAGAGACACATAGGAGAGAGAGACACATAGGAGAGAGAGAGACACATAGGAGAGAGAGAGACACATAGGAGAGAGAGAGACACATAGGGAGAGAGAGAGACACATAGGAGAGAGAGAGACACATAGGAGAGAGAGAGACACATAGGAGAGAGAGAGACACGTAGGAGAGAGACACGTAGGAGAGAGACACGTAGGAGAGAGACACGTAGGAGAGAGAGAGACACGTAGGAGAGAGACACATAGGAGAGAGAGAGACACGTAGGAGAGAGACACGTAGGGAGAGAGACACGTAGGAGAGAGACACGTAGGAGAGAGAGAGACACGTAGGAGAGAGACACATAGGAGAGAGAGAGACACGTAGGAGAGAGACACATAGGAGAGAGAGAGACACGTAGGAGAGAGACACGTAGGAGAGAGACACGTCGGAGAGAGACACATAGGAGAGAGAGACACATAGGAGAGAGAGACACATAGGAGAGAGACACATAGGAGAGAGACACATAGGAGAGAGACACGTAGGAGAGAGACACGTAGGAGAGAGACACGTAGGAGAGAGAGAGACACGTAGGAGAGAGACACATAGGAGAGAGAGAGACACGTAGGAGAGAGACACGTAGGAGAGAGACACGTAGGAGAGAGAGAGACACGTAGGAGAGAGACACGTAGGAGAGAGACACGTAGGAGAGAGACACGTCGGAGAGAGACACATAGGAGAGAGAGACACATAGGAGAGAGAGACACATAGGAGAGAGACACATAGGAGAGAGACACATAGGAGAGAGACACATAGGAGAGAGAGACACATAGGAGAGAGACACACATAGGAGAGAGAGACACATAGGAGAGAGACACACATAGGAGAGAGACACATAGGAGAGAGAGACACATAGGAGAGAGACACATAGGAGAGAGACACATAGGAGAGAGAGACACATAGGAGAGAGAGACACATAGGAGAGAGAGACACATAGGAGAGAGACACATAGGAGAGAGAGACACATAGGAGAGAGAGACACATAGGAGAGAGAGACACATAGGAGAGAGACACATAGGAGAGAGACACATAGGAGAGAGAGACACATAGGAGAGAGAGACACATAGGAGAGAGACACATAGGAGAGAGACACATAGGAGAGAGAGACACATAGGAGAGAGAGACACATAGGAGAGAGAGACACATAGGAGAGAGAGAGACACATAGGAGAGAGAGAGACACATAGGAGAGAGAGAGACACATAGGAGAGAGAGAGACACATAGGAGAGAGAGAGACACATAGGAGAGAGACACACAGGAGAGAGACACACAGGAGAGAGACACGTAGGAGGGAGACACGTAGGAGAGAGACACGTAGGAGAGAGACACGTAGGAGAGAGACACGTAGGAGAGAGACACACGTAGGAGAGAGACACACGTAGGAGAGAGACACACGTAGGAGAGAGACACACGTAGGAGAGAGACACACGTAGGAGAGAGACACACGTAGGAGAGAGACACACGTAGGAGAGAGACACACGTAGGAGAGAGACACACGTAGGAGAGAGACACGTAGGAGAGAGAGACACGTAGGAGAGAGAGACACGTAGGAGAGAGAGACACGTAGGGAGAGAGAGACACGTAGGGAGAGAGACGTAGGAGAGAGAGACGTAGGAGAGAGAGACACGTAGGAGAGAGACACGTAGGAGAGAGACACGTAGGAGAGAGAGACACGTAGGAGAGAGAGACACGTAGGAGAGAGAGACACATAGGAGAGAGACACATAGGAGAGAGAGAGACACATAGGAGAGAGAGAGACACATAGGAGAGAGAGAGACACATAGGAGAGAGAGAGACACATAGGAGAGAGAGAGACACATAGGAGAGAGAGAGACACATAGGAGAGAGAGAGACACATAGGAGAGAGAGAGACACATAGGAGAGACACATAGGAGAGAGACACATAGGAGAGAGACACATAGGAGAGAGAGACACATAGGAGAGAGACACATAGGAGAGAGAGACACATAGGAGAGAGAGACACGTAGGGAGAGAGAGACACGTAGGAGAGAGACACGTAGGAGAGAGAGACACGTAGGAGAGAGAGACACATAGGAGAGAGACACATAGGGGAGAGACACATAGGGGAGAGACACATAGGAGAGAGACACACAGGAGAGAGACACACAGGAGAGAGACTCGTAGGAGAGAGACACGTAGGAGAGAGACACGTAGGAGAGAGAGAGACACGTAGGAGAGAGAGAGACACGTAGGAGAGAGAGAGACACGTAGGAGAGAGAGAGACACGTAGGAGAGAGAGAGACACGTAGGAGAGAGAGAGACACGTAGGAGAGAGAGAGACACGTAGGAGAGAGAGAGACACGTAGGAGAGAGAGAGACACGTAGGAGAGAGACACGTAGGAGAGAGACACGTAGGAGAGAGAGACACATAGGAGAGAGACACATAGGAGAGAGACACATAGGGGAGAGAGACACATAGGAGAGAGAGACAAATAGGAGAGAGACACATAGGAGAGAGACACATAGGAGAGAGACACATAGGAGAGAGACACATAGGAGAGAGAGACACATAGGAGAGAGAGACACATAGGAGAGAGACACGTAGGAGAGAGACACGTAGGAGAGAGACACGTAGGAGAGACACGTAGGAGAGACACGTAGGAGAGAGACACGTAGGAGAGAGAGACATAGGAGAGAGACACATAGGAGAGAGAGAGACATAGGAGAGAGAGAGACATAGGAGAGACACATAGGAGAGAGAGAGACATAGGAGAGAGACACATAGGAGAGAGACACATAGGAGAGAGAGACACATAGGAGAGAGACACATAGGAGAGAGACACATAGGAGAGAGAGACACATAGGAGAGAGAGACACATAGGAGAGAGAGACACATAGGAGAGAGAGACACATAGGAGAGAGAGACACATAGGAGAGAGAGACACATAGGAGAGAGACACATAGGAGAGAGACACATAGGAGAGAGAGACACATAGGAGAGAGAGACACATAGGAGAGAGAGACACATAGGAGAGAGACACACATAGGAGAGAGAGACACATAGGAGAGAGAGACACATAGGAGAGAGAGACACATAGGAGAGAGACACATAGGAGAGAGACACATAGGAGAGAGACACATAGGAGAGAGACACATAGGAGAGAGACACATAGGAGAGAGACACATAGGAGAGAGACACATAGGAGAGAGACACATAGGAGAGAGACATGGTAGTGAGAAGACACCAGGATCCATTTAAAGACCCTACCAACATTACAATGTGCTTTTTAAAAAGGGATTTATGCTTCAGTCTACCTCACAGTCTACAGAGCCTACCTTCTCTGCCCTCTCCCTGGGCCACGACTTTAGGATCGGTGAACTCTACCACACACAGAAACAGAGCCTACCTTCTCTGCCCTCTCCCTGGGCCACGACTTTAGGATCGGTGAACTCTACCACACACAGAAACAGAGCCTACCTTCTCTGCCCTCTCCCTGGGCCACGACTTTAGGATCGGTGAACTCTACCACACACAGAAACAGAGCCTACCTTCTCTGCCCTCTCCCTGGGCCACGACTTTAGGATCGGTGAACTCTACCACACACAGAAACAGAGCCTACCTTCTCTGCCCTCTCCCTGGGCCACGACTTTAGGATCGGTGAACTCTACCACACACAGAAACAGAGCCTACCTTCTCTGCCCTCTCCCTGGGCCACGACTTTAGGATCGGTGAACTCTACCACACACAGAAACAGAGCCTACCTTCTGCTGCCCTCTCCCTGGGCCACGACTTTAGGATCGGTGAACTCTACCACACACAGAAACAGAGCCTACCTTCTCTGCCCTCTCCCTGGGCCACGACTTTAGGATCGGTGAACTCTACCACACACAGAAACAGAGCCTACCTTCTCTGCCCTCTCCCTGGGCCACGACTTTAGGATCGGTGAACTCTACCACACACAGAAACAGAGCCTACCTTCTCTGCCCTCTCCCTGGGCCACGACTTTAGGATCGGTGAACTCTGGACGCCGGCCCAGCAGCCAACTGCAGAGACACACACACACACACTTAGTCCCCCAGCATTAAACACACACACTTAGCCCCCCCAGCATTAAACACACACACTTAGCCCTCAGCATTAAACACACACACTTAGCCCCCAGCATTAAACACACACACTTAGCCCTCAGCATTAAACACACACACTTAGCCCCCAGCATTAAACACACACACTTAGCCCCCAGCATTAAACACACACACTTAGCCCCCAGCCAGACACACACACTTAGCCCCCAGTCAGACACACACACTCAGCCCCCAGTCAGACACACACACTTAGCCCCCAGTCAGACACACACACTTAGCCCCCAGTCAGACACACACACTTAGCCCCCAGTCAGACACACACTTAGCCCCCAGTCAGACACACACACTTAGCCCCCAGTCAGACACACACTTAGCCCCCAGTCAGACACACACACTTAGCCCTCAGTATTAGACAGACACACTCAGCCCCCAGTCAGACACACACACTTAGCCCCCAGTCAGACACACACACTTAGCCCCCAGTCAGACACACACTTGGCCCCCAGCCAGACACACACTTAGCCCCCAGCCAGTCAGACACACTTAGCCCCCAGCCACACACACACACTTAGCCCCCAGTCAGACACACACACTTAGCCCCCAGTCAGACACACACTTGGCCCCCAGCCAGACACACTTGGCCCCCAGCCAGACACACACTTAGCCCTCAGTATTAGACACACACACTTAGCCCCCAGTCAGACACACACACTTAGCCCCCAGCCAGACACACACACTTAGCCCCCAGCCAGACACACACACTTAGCCCCCAGCCAGACACACACACTTAGCCCCCAGCCAGACACACACACTTAGCCCCCAGCCAGACACACACACTTAGCCCCCAGCCAGACACACACACTTAGCCCCCAGCCAGACACACACACTTAGCCCCCAGCCAGACACACACACTTAGCCCCCAGTCAGACACACACACTTAGCCCCCAGCCAGACACACACACTTAGCCCCCAGCCAGACACACACACTTAGCCCCCAGTCAGACACACACACTTAGCCCCCAGCCAGACACACACACTTAGCCCCCAGCCAGACACACACACTTAGCCCCCAGTCAGACACACACACTTAGCCCCCAGCCAGACACACACACTTAGCCCCCAGCCAGACACACACACTCAGCCCCCAGCCAGACACACACTTAGCCCCCAGCCAGTCAGACACACTTAGCCCCCAGCCAGTCACACACACTCAGCCCCCAGCCAGACACACACACTTAGCCCCCAGCCAGACACACACTTAGCCCCCAGCCAGACACACACTTAGCCCCCAGCCAGTCACACACTTAGCCCCCAGCCAGTCACACACACTTAGCCCCCCCAGTATTAAACACACACACTTAGCCCTCAGTCAGACACACACTTAGTCCCCCCAGCATTAAACACACAGACTTAGCGTTACCTTGTGAATTTCTGTAGTCTTGATGTGGATTCAGGAACAAACATCGGGATGGTTCTGGTGTGTCTGACAACAAGAGAGGAGAGATACTGACTGTCAGGAGAGAGGAGGAGGAGGAGGAGAGATACTGACTGTCAGGAGAGAGGAGGAGGAGGAGAGATACTGACTGTCAGGAGAGAGGAGGAGGAGGAGGAGGAGAGATACTGACTGTCAGGAGAGAGGAGGAGGAGGAGGAGAGATACTGACTGTCAGGAGAGAGGAGGAGGAGGAGGAGAGATACTGACTGTCAGGAGAGAGGAGGAGGAGGAGGAGAGATACTGACTGTCCAGGAGAGAGGAAGAGGAGGAGAGATACTGACTGTCCAGGAGAGAGGAAGAGGAGGAGGAGAGATACTGACTGTCCAGGAGAGAGGAAGAGGAGGAGAGATACTGACTGTCAGGAGAGAGGAAGAGGAGGAGAGATACTGACTGTCCAGGGGAGAGGAAGAGGAGGAGAGATACTGACTGTCCAGGGGAGAGGAGGAGGAGGAGAGATACTGACTGTCCAGGAGAGAGGAAGAGGAGGAGAGATACTGACTGTCCAGGAGAGAGGAAGAGGAGGAGAGATACTGACTGTCCAGGAGAGAGGAAGAGGAGGAGAGATACTGACTGTCCAGGAGAGAGGAAGAGGAGGAGAGATACTGACTGTCCAGGGGAGAGGAAGAGGAGGAGAGATACTGACTGTCCAGGGGAGAGGAAGAGGAGGAGAGATGCTGACTGTCAGGAGAGAGGAAGAGGAGGAGAGATACTGACTGTCCAGGAGAGAGGAAGAGGAGGAGAGATACTGACTGTCCAGGAGAGAGGAAGAGGAGGAGAGATACTGACTGTCCAGGAGAGAGGAAGAGGAGGAGAGATACTGACTGTCCAGGGGAGAGGAAGAGGAGAGATACTGACTGTCCAGGGGAGAGGAAGAGGAGGAGAGATACTGACTGTCCAGGAGAGAGGAAGAGGAGGAGAGATACTGACTGTCCAGGAGAGAGGAAGAGGAGGAGAGATACTGACTGTCCAGGAGAGAGGAAGAGGAGAGATACTGACTGTCCAGGAGAGAGGAGGAGGAGGAGAGATACTGACTGTCAGGAGAGAGGAAGAGGAGGAGAGATACTGACTGTCCAGGAGAGAGGAAGTGGAGGAGAGATACTGACTGTCCAGGAGAGAGGAAGAGGAGGAGAGATACTGACTGTCCAGGAGAGAGGAAGAGGAGGAGAGATACTGACTGTCCAGGAGAGAGGAAGAGGAGGAGAGATACTGACTGTCCAGGAGAGAGGAAGAGGAGGAGAGATACTGACTGTCCAGGAGAGAGGAAGAGGAGGAGAGATACTGACTGTCCAGGAGAGAGGAAGAGGAGGAGAGATACTGACTGTCCAGGAGAGAGGAAGAGGAGGAGAGATACTGACTGTCCAGGAGAGAGGAAGTGGAGGAGAGATACTGACTGTCCAGGAGAGAGGAAGAGGAGGAGAGATACTGACTGTCCAGGGGGGAGAGGAAGAGGAGGAGAGATACTGACTGTCCAGGGGAGAGGAAGAGGAGGAGAGATACTGACTGTCCAGGGGAGAGGAAGAGGAGGAGAGATACTGACTGTCCAGGAGAGAGGAAGAGGAGGAGAGATACTGACTGTCCAGGGGAGAGGAAGAGGAGGAGAGATACTGACTGTCCAGGAGAGAGGAAGAGGAGGAGAGATACTGACTGTCCAGGAGAGAGGAAGAGGAGGAGAGATACTGACTGTCCAGGAGAGAGGAAGAGGAGGAGAGATACTGACTGTCCAGGGGGAGAGGAAGAGGAGGAGAGATACTGACTGTCCAGGGGAGAGGAAGAGGAGGAGAGATACTGACTGTCCAGGGGAGAGGAAGAGGAGGAGAGATACTGACTGTCCAGGGAGAGGAAGAGGAGGAGAGATACTGACTGTCCAGGAGAGAGGAAGAGGAGGAGAGATACTGACTGTCCAGGAGAGGAAGAGGGAGAGATACTGACTGTCCAGGAGAGAGGAAGAGGAGGAGAGATACTGACTGTCCAGGAGAGAGGAAGAGGAGGAGAGATACTGACTGTCCAGGAGAGAGGAAGAGGAGGAGAGATACTGACTGTCCAGGAGAGAGGAAGAGGAGGAGAGATACTGACTGTCCAGGAGAGAGGAAGAGGAGGAGAGATACTGACTGTCCAGGAGAGAGGAAGAGGAGGAGAGATACTGACTGTCCAGGGAGAGAGGAAGAGGAGGAGAGATACTGACTGTCCAGGAGAGAGGAAGAGGAGGAGAGATACTGACTGTCCAGGAGAGAGGAAGAGGAGGAGAGATACTGACTGTCCAGGAGAGAGGAAGAGGAGGAGAGATACTGTGACTGTCCAGGAGAGAGGAAGAGGAGGAGAGATACTGACTGTCCAGGAGAGAGGAAGAGGAGGAGAGATACTGACTGTCCAGGAGAGAGGAAGAGGAGGAGAGATACTGACTGTCCAGGAGAGAGGAAGAGGAGGAGAGATACTGACTGTCCAGGAGAGAGGAAGAGGAGGAGAGATACTGACTGTCCAGGAGAGAGGAAGAGGAGGAGAGATACTGACTGTCCAGGAGAGAGGAAGAGGAGGAGAGATACTGACTGTCCAGGAGAGAGGAAGAGGAGGAGAGATACTGACTGTCCAGGAGAGAGGAAGAGGAGGAGAGATACTGACTGTCCAGGAGAGAGGAAGAGGAGGAGAGATACTGACTGTCCAGGAGAGAGGAAGAGGAGGAGAGATACTGACTGTCCAGGAGAGAGGAAGAGGAGGAGAGATACTGACTGTCCAGGAGAGAGGAAGAGGAGGAGAGATACTGACTGTCCAGGAGAGAGGAAGAGGAGGAGAGATACTGACTGTCCAGGGGAGAGGAAGAGGAGGAGAGATACTGACTGTCCAGGGGAGAGGAAGAGGAGGAGAGATACTGACTGTCCAGGAGAGAGGAAGAGGAGGAGAGATACTGACTGTCCAGGAGAGAGGAAGAGGAGGAGAGATACTGACTGTCCAGGGGAGAGGAAGAGGAGGAGAGATACTGACTGTCCAGGAGAGAGGAAGAGGAGGAGAGATACTGACTGTCCAGGAGTGAAGGGGATGGAGAGAGGAAGAGGAGGAGAGAGAGACTGTCCAGGAGAGAGGAAGAGGAGGAGAGATACTGACTGTCCAGGAGAGAGGAAGAGGAGGAGAGATACTGACTGTCCAGGAGAGAGGAAGAGGAGGAGAGATACTGACTGTCCAGGAGAGAGGAAGAGGAGGAGAGATACTGACTGTCCAGGAGAGAGGAAGAGAGATACTGACTGTCCAGGAGAGAGGAAGAGGAGGAGAGATACTGACTGTCCAGGAGAGAGGAAGAGGAGGAGAGATACTGACTGTCCAGGAGAGAGGAAGAGGAGGAGAGATACTGACTGTCCAGGAGAGAGGAAGAGGAGGAGAGATACTGACTGTCCAGGGGAGAGGAAGAGGAGGAGAGATACTGACTGTCCAGGAGAGAGGAAGAGGAGGAGAGATACTGACTGTCCAGGAGAGAGGAAGAGGAGGAGAGATACTGACTGTCCAGGGGAGAGGAAGAGGAGGAGAGATACTGACTGTCCAGGAGAGAGGAAGAGGAGGAGAGATACTGACTGTCCAGGAGTGAAGGGGATGGAGAGAGGAAGAGGAGGAGAGAGAGACTGTCCAGGAGAGAGGAAGAGGAGGAGAGATACTGACTGTCCAGGAGAGAGGAAGAGGAGGAGAGATACTGACTGTCCAGGAGAGAGGAAGAGGAGGAGAGATACTGACTGTCCAGGAGAGAGGAAGAGGAGGAGAGATACTGACTGTCCAGGAGAGAGGAAGAGGAGGAGAGATACTGACTGTCCAGGAGAGAGGAAGAGGAGATACTGACTGTCCAGGAGAGAGGAAGAGGAGGGGAGATACTGACTGTCCAGGAGAGAGGAAGAGGAGGAGAGATACTGACTGTCCAGGAGAGAGGAAGAGGAGGAGAGATACTGACTGTCCAGGGAGAGGAAGAGGAGGAGAGATACTGACTGTCCAGGAGAGAGGAAGAGGAGGAGAGATACTGACTGTCCAGGAGAGAGGAAGAGGAGGAGAGATACTGACTGTCCAGGGGAGAGGAAGAGGAGGAGAGATACTGACTGTCCAGGAGAGAGGAAGAGGAGGAGAGATACTGACTGTCCAGGAGAGAGGAAGAGGAGGAGAGATACTGACTGTCCAGGAGAGAGGAAGAGGAGGAGAGATACTGACTGTCCAGGAGAGAGGAAGAGGAGGAGAGATACTGACTGTCCAGGAGAGAGGAAGAGGAGGAGAGATACTGACTGTCCAGGAGAGAGGAAGAGGAGGAGAGATACTGACTGTCTAGGAGAGAGGAAGAGGAGGAGAGATACTGACTGTCCAGGAGAGAGGAAGAGGAGGAGAGATACTGACTGTCCAGGAGAGAGGAAGAGGAGGAGAGATACTGACTGTCCAGGAGAGAGGAAGAGGAGGAGAGATACTGACTGTCCAGGAGAGAGGAAGAGGAGGAGAGATACTGACTGTCCAGGAGAGAGGAAGAGGAGGAGAGATACTGACTGTCCAGGAGAGAGGAAGAGGAGGAGAGATACTGACTGTCCAGGAGAGAGGAAGAGGAGGAGAGATACTGACTGTCCAGGAGAGAGGAAGAGGAGGAGAGATACTGACTGTCCAGGAGAGAGGAAGAGGAGGAGAGATACTGACTGTCCAGGAGAGAGGAAGAGGAGGAGAGATACTGACTGTCCAGGAGAGAGGAAGAGGAGGAGAGATACTGACTGTCCAGGAGAGAGGAAGAGGAGGAGAGATACTGACTGGCCAGGAGAGAGGAAGAGGAGGAGAGATACTGACTGTCCAGGAGAGAGGAAGAGGAGGAGAGATACTGACTGTCCAGGAGAGAGGAAGAGGAGGAGAGATACTGACTGTCCAGGAGAGAGGAAGAGGAGGAGAGATACTGACTGTCCAGGAGAGAGGAAGAGGAGGAGAGATACTGACTGTCCAGGAGAGAGGAAGAGGAGGAGAGATACTGACTGTCCAGGAGAGAGGAAGAGGAGGAGAGATACTGACTGTCCAGGAGAGAGGAAGAGGAGGAGAGATACTGACTGCCAGGAGAGAGGAAGAGGAGGAGAGATACTGACTGTCCAGGAGAGAGAGATAACTGAGAGAGGAAGAGGGAGAGATACTGACTGGCCAGGAGAGAGGAAGAGGAGGAGAGATACTGACTGTCCAGGAGAGAGGAAGAGGAGGAGAGATACTGACTGTCCAGGAGAGAGGAAGAGGAGGAGAGATACTGACTGTCCAGGAGAGAGGAAGAGGAGGAGAGATACTGACTGTCCAGGAGAGAGGAAGAGGAGGAGAGATACTGACTGTCCAGGAGAGAGGAAGAGGAGGAGAGATACTGACTGTCCAGGAGAGAGGAAGAGGAGGAGAGATACTGACTGTCCAGGAGAGAGGAAGAGAGATACTGACTGTCCAGGAGAGAGGAAGAGGAGGAGAGATACTGACTGTCCAGGAGAGAGGAAGAGGAGGAGAGATACTGACTGTCCAGGAGAGAGGAAGAGGAGGAGAGATACTGACTGTCCAGGAGAGGAAGAGGAGGAGAGATACTGACTGTCCAGGAGAGAGGAAGAGGAGGAGAGATACTGACTGTCCAGGAGAGAGGAAGAGGAGGAGAGATACTGACTGGCCAGGAGAGAGGAAGAGGAGGAGAGATACTGACTGGCCAGGAGAGAGGAAGAGGAGGAGAGATACTGACTGACCAGGAGAGACGAAGAGGAGGAGAGATACTGACTGGCCAGGAGAGAGGAAGAGGAGGAGAGATACTGACTGGCCAGGAGAGAGGAAGAGGAGGAGAGATACTGACTGTCCAGGAGAGGAAGAGGAGGAGAGATACTGACTGTCCAGGAGAGAGGAAGAGGAGGAGAGATACTGACTGTCCAGGAGAGAGGAAGAGGAGGAGAGATACTGACTGTCCAGGAGAGAGGAAGAAGAGGAGAGATACTGACTGTCCAGGAGAGAGGAAGAGGAGGAGAGATACTGACTGTCCAGGAGAGGAAGAGGAGGAGAGATACTGACTGGCCAGGAGAGAGGAAGAGGAGGAGAGATACTGACTGTCCAGGAGAGAGGAAGAGAGATACTGACTGTCCAGGAGAGATACTGACTGTCTATGAGAGAGGAAGAGGAGGAGAGATACTGACTGTCCAGGAGTGAAGGGGATGGAGAGAGGAAGAGAGATACTGACTGTCTATGAGAGAGGAAGAGGAGGAGAGATACTGACTGTCCCGGAGTGAAGGGGATGGAGAGATACTGACTGTCCAGGAGAGAGGAAGAGGAGGAGAGATACTGACTGTCTATGAGAGAGGAAGAGGAGGAGAGATACTGACTGTCTATGAGAGAGGAAGAGGATGAGAGATACTGACTGTCCAGGAGTGAAGGGGATTGAGAGAGGAAGAGGAGGAGAGATACTGACTGTCCAGGAGAGGAAGAGGAGGAGAGATACTGACTGTCTGAGAGAGGAAGAGGAGGAGAGATACTGACTGTCTGAGAGAGGAAGAGGAGGAGAGATACTGACTGCCCAGGAGTGAAGGGGATGGAGAGAGGAAGAGGAGAAGAGAGAGACTGTCCAGGAGAGAGGAAGAAGAGGAGGAGGAGAGATACTGACTGTCCAGGAGTGAAGGGGATGGAGAGAGGAAGAGGAGGAGAGATACTGACTGTCCAGGAGTGAAGGGGATGGAGAGAGGAAGAGGAGGAGAGAGAGACTGTCCAGGAGAGAGGAAGAAGAGAAGAGATACTGCCTGTCCAGGAGTGAAGGGGATGGAGAGAGGAAGAAGAGGAGGAGGAGAGATACTGACTGTCCAGGAGAGAAGGGGATGGAGAGAGGAAGAGGAGGAGAGATACTGACTGTATATGAGAGAGGAAGAGGAGAGATACTGACTGTCCAGGAGTGAAGGGGATGGAGAGAGGAAGAGGAGAGATACTGACTGTCCAGGAGTGAAGGGGATGGAGAGAGGAAGAGGAGAGATACTGACTGTATATGAGAGAGGAAGAGGAGAGATACTGACTGTCCAGGAGTGAAGGGGATGGAGAGAGGAAGAGGAGAGATACTGACTGTCCAGGAGAGAAGGGGATGGAGAGAGGAAGAGGAGAGATACTGACTGTATATGAGAGAGGAAGAGGAGAGATACTGACTGTCCAGGAGAGAAGGGGATGGAGAGAGGAAGAGGAGAGATACTGACTGTCCAGGAGAGAGGAGGAGGAGAGATACTGACTGTCTATGAGAGAGGAAGAGGAGAGATACTGACTGTCCAGGAGTGAAGGGGATGTGTGTTGCTCCGTATCCTCTGACCACATCGTTACCAAACGTATCAGGACCGTAGACACTTACCACGATCTGAGGCCCTGGGTACACACAACACACTGTTAGCTATGGTATCATCAACTGTCTGCTACGGTAAGAAGGGTCTGTGTGTGTGTGTGTGTGTGTGTGTGTGTGCCTCACAGCCTAATGGGTTGGTGCTCTTAAAGGTGATCTCCAGAGGAAAATTCCAGATCATTCTCTGAGGAGAGTCTCTGCCCTTCGAAGTAATCTGAGATATACCCTCCTCTAGACCCTGGAAAGAGAAAGAGGAGAGAGAGAGAGGGGGGGGGATTGAGGAGAAGGGGGGGGATTGAGGAGAGGGGGGGGGGTGGAGGAAAAAGGAGGGGGGGGGGATTGAGGAGGGGGGGGGGGTGGAGGAAAAAGGAGGGGAAAGGGAGTGTGGAGGAGAGGTGAGATATTGATGTCTCTTTAAACAACTGGGAACTCTGGAAAAATAGGTCAAATCATGAGATCTGTGATCTTCAGGTCGGAGCTGTAGAAAGAGGCCCGAATTCCCGAGTTGGATGAATGTTCCAATGTTGTTTTGTTTTTTTACCACTCGTTTTCGTCCAAGTTCCCAGTCGTTTTGAACGCTCTGAAGTCAAACATTTACAACTTCCCTGCATCACTGGACATAGCTATTTAAGTACTTAGTAGTTTCTAGCTTAGTAAAACAAGCGTATTGTGTTATCTATCCACAGTAAGGGAACGTCAACGTGTTCCAGATGACTCGGAGTCACTCACCGAGGTGGGAGCCCAGTCGTGTCCGTAGACGAAGCAGTATTTACAGTACAGGTCATCATACTCTGGAAACTGGCATCACATCCGTCAGATGACAGAGAATAAACCGAAAATCAAATGAATAAGGCAGTTTTATAGAACATGTTTATGCTCACTAAACCAATCATTCAAAAAGCGGTCAAGTTATCCAATATGATCCGTCTCATTTTACCATGTTAACGTCAGATGCTTAGCTAGTAGGCTCGTTACTAACGTTAGCTAGCTACTCACATTCGCTCCTTCTATCTGTCCGTTTATCATCAACAGAAACACCGATGGGTTGTTGATAGCCATCCCGCTTCATACGATAACTTGAGAATATATATTGTTTTTAAAAGTATATAGTGAACAAACATAAATATTATAATTTAAGACTGTATAAGCGGTAACGTATTGTTTTGTGTTGTGGGAGATAAGTAGCTTGTTGTTAAATGAAGGTTCCTTCCGCCCCGTTGCTAGGACGCTTTTGACTACGGCTAGTCGTGAGGGCCAAACTGGATCCGGTCAAGTTGATAAAGCGTTTTTAGTAAATAAACTGTCCACTAGGTGGTAGTCTTGGACAAGTTTTAATGGGTAATTGTCACATGCACAAGAACAGTGGGTTTCTTACGAGCTCATTTCCCAACAATTAAGTAAAGTAGAACAAAAATACATGAGAAATGGAAATAAGAACACAAGAAAGTAAGTAAGCTATATACCGTACTATATTAACAATGTACAGGGATACTGGAGTGATGGAGGTAGATATGTATAGGGGTACGGGGACTATACAGGGTCAGTACTATATTAACAATGTACAGGGATACTGGAGTGATGGAGGTAGATATGTATAGGGGTACGGGGACTATACAGGGTCAGTACTATATTAACAATGTACAGGGATACTGGAGTGATGGAGGTAGATATGTATAGGGGTACGGGGACTACACAGGGTCAGTACTATATTAACAATGTACAGGGATACTGGAGTGATGGAGGTAGATATGTATAGGGGTTAAGGGGACAGGGATACTGGAGTGATTGAGGTAGATATGTATAGGGGTTAAGGGGACTATATACAGGGTCAGTACCATATTAACAATGTACAGGGATACTGGAGTGATGGAGGTAGATATGTATAGGGGTTAAGGGGACAGGGATACTGGAGTGATGGAGGTAGATATGTATAGGGGTTAAGGGGACAGGGATACTGGAGTGATGGAGGTAGATATGTATAGGGGTTAAGGGGACAGGGATACTGGAGTGATGGAGGTAGATATGTATAGGGGTACGGGGACTATACAGGGTCAGTACTATATTAACAATGTACAGGGATACTGGAGTGATGGAGGTAGATATGTATAGGGGTAAGGTGACTATATACAGGGTCAGTACCATATTAACAATGTACAGGGATACTGGAGTGATGGAGGTAGGTAAGTATAGGGGGAAGGTGACTATATACAG
Source organism: Oncorhynchus masou masou (assembly GCF_036934945.1). Classification (NCBI taxonomy): domain Eukaryota; kingdom Metazoa; phylum Chordata; class Actinopteri; order Salmoniformes; family Salmonidae; genus Oncorhynchus; species Oncorhynchus masou. The sequence goes on from NC_088219.1 coordinate 120,226, forward strand.
CGTCAGTACCATATTAACAATGTACAGGGATACTGGAGTGATGGAGGTAGATATGTATAGGGGTTAAGGGGACAGGGATACTGGAGTGATGGAGGTAGATATGTATAGGGGGAAGGAGACAGGGATACTGGAGTGATGGAGGTAGATATGTATAGGGGGAAGGGGACAGGGATACTGGAGTGATGGAGGTAGATATGTACAGGGGTACGGGGACTATATACAGGGTCAGTACCATATTAACAATGTACAGGGATACTGGAGTGATGGAGGTAGATATGTATAGGGGTAAGGTGACCTATATACAGGGTCAGTACTATATTAACAATGTACAGGGATACTGGGGTGATGGAGGTAGATATGTATAGGGGGAAGGAGACAGGGATACTGGAGTGATGGAGGTAGATATGTATAGGGGGAAGGAGACAGGGATACTGGAGTGATGGAGGTAGATATGTATAGGGGGAAGGAGACAGGGATACTGGGGTGATGGAGGTAGATATGTATAGGGGGAAGGTGACCTATATACAGCGTCAGTATCATATTAACAATGTACAGGAATACTGGGGTGATGGAGGTAGATATGTATAGGGGTTAAGGGGACAGGGATACTGGAGTGATGGAGGTAGGTATGTATAGGGGTTAAGGGGACAGGGATACTGGAGTGATGGAGGTAGATATGTATAGGGGTTAAGGGGACAGGGATACTGGAGTGATGGAGGTAGATATGTATAGGGGTTAAGGGGACAGGGATACTGGAGTGATGGAGGTAGATATGTATAGGGGTTAAGGGGACAGGGATACTGGAGTGATGGAGGTAGATATGTATAGGGGTTAAGGGGACAGGGATACTGGAGTGATGGAGGTAGATATGTATAGGGGTTAAGGGGACAGGGATACTGGAGTGATTGAGGTAGATATGTATAGGGGTTAAGGGGACAGGGATACTGGAGTGATGGAGGTAGATATGTATAGGGGTAAGGTGACCTATATACAGGGTCAGTACCATATTAACAATGTACAGGGATACTGGAGTGATGGAGGTAGATATGTATAGGGGGAAGGTGACAAGGCATCAGGATTGTATGAGAGGGAGAGTGTGTGTGAGTGTAGAGTCTGTATGAATGTGTATGCGTGAGCAAATTTAAATGTGTGTGTGTGTGTGTGTGTGTGTGTGTTGGAGTGTCAGAGAAGATAGTTCTGTAGTCATTCTGTTATCTATGTATCAGTCTCATGGCCTGGGGATAGAAGATAGTTCTGTAGTCATTCTGTTATCTATGTATCAGTCTCATGGCCTGGGGATAGAAGATAGTTCTGTAGTCATTCTGTTATCTATGTATCAGTCTCATGGCCTGGGGATAGAAGATAGTTCTGTAGTCATTCTGTTATCTATGTATCAGTCTCATGGCCTGGGGATAGAAGATAGTTCTGTAGTCATTCTGTTATCTATGTATCAGTCTCATGGCCTGGGGATAGAAGATAGTTCTGTAGTCATTCTGTTATCTATGTATCAGTCTCATGGCCTGGGGATAGAAGATAGTTCTGTAGTCATTCTGTTATCTATGTATCAGTCTCATGGCCTGGGGATAGAAGATAGTTCTGTAGTCATTCTGTTATCTATGTATCAGTCTCATGGCCTGGGGATAGAAGATAGTTCTGTAGTCATTCTGTTATCTATTTATCAGTCTCTCCGCAAGGCAATCAAACAAGCTAAGCGTCAGTATAGAGACAAAGTAGAATCTCAATTCAACGGCTCAGACACAAGAGGTATGTGGCAGGGTCTACAGTCAATCACGGATTACAAAAAGAAAACCAGCCCCGTCACGGACCAGGATGTCTTGCTCCCAGGTGGACGGAATAACTTTTTTGCCCACTTTGAGGACAATACAGTGCCACTGACACGGCCCGCAAACAAAACCTGCGGACTCTCCTTCACTGCAGCCGACGTGAGGAAAACATTTAAATGTGTTAACCCTCGCAAGGCTGCAGGGCCAGACGGCATCCCCAGCCGCGCCCTCAGAGCATGCGCAGACCAGCTGGCTGGTATGTTTACGGACATATTCAATCAATCCCTATCCCAGTCTGCTGTTCCCACATGCTTCAAGAGGGCCACCATTGTTCATGTTCCCAAGAAAGCTAACTCATCTACTGCATCTTTATGTAATACATGTATCACCAGCCACTTTAACTATGCCACTTTGTTTACATAATCATCTCGTATGACAGACCAGGTAGATCTACAGTCTCTATTAAATATGACAGACCAGCTAGATCTACTGTCTCTATTATATTATGACAGACCAGCTAGATCTACTGTCTCTATTATATTATGACAGACCAGCTAAATCTACTGTCTCTATTTTATTAAGACAGACCAGGTAGATCTACTATGACAGACCAGCTAGATCTACTGTCTCTATTATATTATGACAGACCAGCTAGATCTACTGTCTCTATTATATTATGACAGACCAGCTAGATCTACTGTCTCTATTATATTATGACAGACCAGCTAGATCTACTGTCTCTATTATATTATGACAGACCAGCTAGACCAGCTAGATCTACTGTCTCTATTATATTATGACAGACCAGCTAGATCTACTGTCTCTATTATATTATGACAGACCAGCTAGATCTACTGTCTCTATTATATTATGACAGACCAGCTAGATCTACTGTCTCTATTATATTATATCTACTGTCTCTATTATGACAGACCAGCTAGATTATGACAGACCAGCTAGATCTACTGTCTCTATTTTAGACCAGCTAGATCTACTGTCTCTATTATATTATGACAGACCAGCTAGATCTACTGTCTCTATTATATTATGACAGACCAGCTAGATCTACTGTCTCTATTATTATTATGACAGACCAGCTAGATCTACTGTCTCTATTATATTATGACAGACCAGCTAGATCTACTGTCTCTATTATATTATGACAGACCAGCTGACAGACCATCTACTGTCTCTATTATATTATGACAGACCAGATCTACTGTCTCTATTATATTATGACAGACTACTAGATATCTCTATTATATTATGACAGACCAGCTAGATCTACTGTCTCTATTATATTATGACAGACCAGCTAGATCTACTGTCTATTATATTATGACAGACCAGCTAAATCTACTGTCTCTATTATATTATGACAGACCAGCTAGATCTACTGTCTCTATTATGACAGACCAGCTATCTCTATGACAGACCAGCCAGATCTACTGTCTCTATTATATTATGACAGACCAGCTAGATCTACTGTCTCTATTATATTATGACAGACCAGCTAGATCTACTGTCTCTATTATATTATGACAGACCAGCTAGATCTACTGTCTCTATTATATTATGACAGACCAGCTAGATCTACTGTCTCTATTATATTATGACAGACCAGCTAGATCTACTGTCTCTATTTTATTATGACAGACCAGGTTGATCTACTGTCTCTAATATATTATGACAGACCAGCTAGATCTACTGTCTCTATTATATTATGACAGACCAGCTAGATCTACTGTCTCTATTATATTATGACAGACCAGCTAGATCTACTGTCTCTCATATATTATGACAGACCAGCTAGATATACTGTCTCTATTATATTATGACAGACCAGCTAGATCTACTGTCTCTATTATATTATGACAGACCAGCTAGATCTACTGTCTCTATTATATTATGACAGACCAGCTAGATCTACTGTCTCTATTATATTATGACAGACCAGCTAGATCTACTGTCTCTATTATATTATGACAGACCAGCTAGATACTGTCTATTATATTATGACAGACCAGCTACTGTCTCTCTCTATTTGACAGACCATCTACTGTCTCTTATGACAGACCAGCTAGATCTACTGTCTCTATTATATTATGACAGACCAGCTAGATCTACTGTCTCTATTATATTATGACAGACCAGCTAGATCTACTGTCTCTATTATTTTATGACAGACCAGCTAGATCTACTGTCTCTATTATATTATGACAGACCAGCTAGATCTACTGTCTCTATTATATTATGACAGACCAGCTAGATCTACTGTCTCTATTATATTATGACAGACCAGCTAGATATACTGTCTCTATTATATTATGACAGACCAGCTAAATCTACTGTCTCTATTTTATTATGACAGACCAGGTAGATCTACTATGACAGACCAGCTAGATATACTGTCTCTATTATATTATGACAGACCAGCTAGATCTACTGTCTCTATTATATTATGACAGACCAGCTAGATCTACTGTCTCTATTATATTATGACAGACCAGACAGACCAGCTAGATCTACTGTCTCTATTATATTATGACAGACCAGCTAGATCTACTGTCTCTATTATATTATGACAGACCAGCTAGATCTACTGTCTCTATTATATTATGACAGACCAGCTAGATCTACTGTCTCTATTTTATTATGACAGACCAGCTAGATCTACTGTCTCTATTATATTATGACAGACCAGCTAGATCTACTGTCTCTATTATATTATGACAGACCAGCTAGATCTACTGTCTCTATTATATTATGACAGACCAGCTAGATCTACTATTATATTATGACAGACCAGCTAGATCTACTGTCTCTATTATATTATGACAGACCAGCTAGATCTACTGTCTCTATTATATTATGACAGACCAGCTAGATCTACTGTCTCTATTATATTATGACAGACCAGCTAAATCTACTGTCTCTATTTTTTATTATGAGACCAGGTAGATCTACTATGACAGACCAGCTAGATATACTGTCTCTATTATATTATGACAGACCAGCTAGATCTACTGTCTCTATTATATTATGACAGACCAGCTATCTATCTGACAGACCACTGTCTCTATTTATTATGACAGACCAGTCTCTATTATACTATGACAGACCAGCTAGATCTACTGTCTCTATTATATTATGACAGACCAGCTAGATCTACTGTCTCTATTATATTATGACAGACCAGCTAGATCTACTGTCTCTATTATATTATGACAGACCAGCTAGATCTACTGTCTCTATTATATTATGACAGACCAGCTAGATCTACTGTCTCTATTATATTATGACAGACCAGCTAGATCTATCTACTAGTCTCTATTATATTATGACAGACCAGCTAGATCTACTGTCTCTATTATATTATGACAGACCAGCTAGATCTACTGTCTCTATTATATTATGACAGACCAGCTAGATCTACTGTCTCTATTATATTATGACAGACCAGCTAGATCTACTGTCTCTATTATATTATGACAGACCAGCTAGATCTACTGTCTCTATTATATTATATAGATACTGTCTCTATTATATTATGACAGACCAGCTAGATCTACTGTCTCTATTATATTATGACAGACCAGCTAGATCTACTGTCTCTATTATATTATGACAGACCAGCTAAATCTACTGTCTCTATTTTATTATGACAGACCAGCTAGATCTACTATGACAGACCAGCTAGATCTACTGTCTCTATTATATTATGACAGACCAGCTAGATCTACTGTCTCTATTATATTATGACAGACCAGCTAGCTATTATATTATGACAGATCTACTGTCTCTCTATTATATTATGACAGACCAGCTAGATCTACTGTCTCTATTATATTATGACAGACCAGCTAGATACTGTCTCTATTATATTATGACAGACCAGCTAGATCTACTGTCTCTATTATATTATGACAGACCAGCTAGATCTACTGTCTCTATTATATTATGACAGACCAGCTAAATCTACTGTCTCTATTTTATTATGACAGACCAGGTAGATCTACTATGACAGACCAGCTAGATATACTGTCTCTATTATATTATGACAGACCAGCTAGATCTACTGTCTCTATTATATTATGACAGACCAGCTAGATCTACTGTCTCTATTATATTATGACAGACCAGCTAGATCTACTGTCTCTATTTTATTATGACAGACCAGCTAGATCTACTGTCTCTATTATGACAGACCAGCTAGATCTACTGTCTCTATTATATTATGACAGACCAGCTAGATCTACTGTCTCTATTATATTATGACAGACCAGCTAGATCTACTGTCTCTATTATATTATGACAGACCAGCTAGATCTACTGTCTCTATTATATTATGACAGACCAGCTAGATCTACTGTCTCTATTATATTATGACAGACCATATCTATGACAGACCACTAGATGTCTCTATTATATTATGACAGACCAGCTAGATCTACTGTCTCTATTATATTATGACAGACCAGCTAGATCTACTGTCTCTATTTTATTATGACAGACCAGCTAGATCTACTATGACAGACCAGCTAGATATACTGTCACTATTATATTATGACAGACCATTATATTATGACAGACCCAGATCTCTACTGTCTCTATTTTATTATGACAGACCAGCTAGATCTACTATGACAGACCAGCTAGATCTACTGTCTCTATTATATTATGACAGACAGACCAGCTAGATCTACTGTCTCTATTTTATTATAGGTAGATTATGACAGACCAGCTAGATCTACTGTCTCTATTATATTATGACAGACCAGCTAGATCTACTGTCTCTATTATATTATGACAGACCAGCTAGATCTACTGTCTCTATTATATTATGACAGACCAGCTAGATCTACTGTCTCTATTATATTATGACAGACCAGCTAGATCTACTGTCTCTATTATATTATGACAGACCAGCTAGATCTACTGTCTCTATTATATTATGACAGACCAGCTAGATCTACTGTCTCTATTATATTATGACAGACCAGCTAGATCTACTGTCTCTATTATATTATGACAGACCCAGATCTACTGTCTCTATTATCTACTGTCTCTATTATATTATGACAGACCAGCTAGATCTACTGTCTCTATTATATTATGACAGACCAGCTAGATCTACTGTCTCTATTATATTATGACAGACCAGCTAGACCAGCTAGATCTACTGTCTCTATTATATTATGACAGACCAGCTAGATCTACTGTCTCTATTATATTATGACAGACCAGCTAGATCTACTGTCTCTATTATATTATGACAGACCAGCTAGATCTACTGTCTCTATTATATTATGACAGACCAGCTAGATCTACTGTCTCTATTATATTATGACAGACCAGCTAGATCTACTGTCTCTATTATATTATGACAGACCAGCTAGATCTACTGTCTCTGACAGACAGACTACTGTCTCTATTATATTATGACAGACCAGCTAGATCTACTGTCTCTATTATATTATGACAGACCAGCTAAATCTACTGTCTCTATTTTATTATGACAGACCAGGTAGATCTACTATGACAGACCAGCTAGATCTACTGTCTCTATTATATTATGACAGACCAGCTAGATCTACTGTCTCTATTATATTATGACAGACCAGCTAAATCTACTGTCTCTATTTTATTATGACAGACCAGGTAGATCTACTATTTTATTATGACAGACCAGGTAGATCTACCATGACCTAGATATACTGTCTCTATTATATTATATATTATGACAGACCAGCTAGATCTACTGTCTCTATTATATTATGACAGACCAGGTAGATCTATATTATAGCTGATCTACTATTATATTATGACAGACCAGCTAGATCTACTGTCTCTATTATATTATGACAGACCAGCTAGATCTACTGTCTCTATTATATTATGACAGACCAGCAATCTACTGTCTCCAGCTATTCTATTATGACAGACCAGCTAGATCTACTGTCTCTATTATATTATGACAGACCAGCTATGACAGAGCTAGATCTACTGTCTCTATTATATTATGACAGACCAGCTAG
>NC_088219.1:128547-254064 GCF_036934945.1 Oncorhynchus masou masou
ACTGTCTCTATTATATTATGACAGACCAGCTAGATCTACTGTCTCTATTATATTATGACAGACCAGGTAGATATACTGTATCTATTATATTATGACAGACCAGCTAGATCTACTGTCTCTATTATATTTTGACAGACCAGGTAGATCTTCTGTCTCTACTCTATTATATTATGACAGACCAGCTAGATCTACTGTCTCTATTATATTATGACAGACCAGCTAGATCTACTGTCTATGTTGTTTTATGACAGACCAGCTAGATCACTGTCTCTGGGTCTCTATTATCTTATGACAGACCAGCTAGATCACTGTCTCTATTATATTATGACAGACCAGCTAGATCTACTGTCTCTATTATATTATGACAGACCAGCTAGATCTACTGTCTCTATTATATTATGACAGACCAGCTAGATCTACTGTCTCTATTATATTATGACAGACCAGCTAGATCTACTGTCTCTATTATATTATTACAGACCAGCTAGATCTACTGTCTCTATTTTAATATGACAGACCAGCTAGATCTGTCTCTGTGTCTCTATTGTATTATGACAGACCAGCTAGATCTACTGTCTCTATTATATTATGACAGACCAGCTAGATCTACTGTCTCTGTGTCTCTATTATATTATGACAGACCAGCTAGATCTACTGTCTCTATTATATTATGACAGACCAGCTAGATCTACTGTCTCTATTATATTATGACAGATCAGCTAGATCTACTGTCTCTATTATATTATGACAGACCAGCTAGATCTACTGTCTCTATTATATTATGACAGACCAGCTAGATCTACTGTCTCTATTATATTATGACAGACCAGCTAGATCTACTGTCTCTATTATATTATGACAGACCAGCTAGATCTACTGTCTCTATTATATTATGACAGACCAGCTAGATCTACTGTCTCTATTATATTATGACAGACCAGCTAGATCTACTGTCTCTATTATATTATGACAGACCAGATCAGCTAGATCTACTGTCAGACCAGCTCTCTATTATATTATGACAGACCAGCTAGATCTACTGTCTCTATTATATTATGACAGACCAGCTAGATCTACTGTCTCTATTATATTATGACAGACCAGCTAGATCTACTGTCTCTATTATATTATGACAGACCAGCTAGATCTACTGTCTCTATTATATTATGACAGACCAGCTAGATCTACTGTCTCTATTATATTATGACAGACCAGCTAGATCTACTGTCTCTATTATATTATGACAGACCAGCTAGATCTACTGTCTCTATTATATTATGACAGACCAGCTAGATCTACTGTCTCTATTATATTATGACAGACCAGCTAGATCTACTGTCTCTATTATATTATGACAGACCAGCTAGATCTACTGTCTCTATTATTATTATGACAGACCAGCTAGATCTACTGTCTCTATTATATTATGACAGACCAGCTAGATCTACTGTCTCTATTATATTATGACAGACCAGCTAGATCTACTGTCTCTATTATATTATGACAGACCAGCTAGATCTACTGTCTCTATTATATTATGACAGACCAGCTAGATCTACTTTCTCTATTATATTATCACATCCCAGCAGATCTACTGTCTCTATTATATTATGACAGACCAGCTAGATCTACTGTCTCTATTATATTATGACAGACCAGCTAGATCTACTGTCTCTATTATATTATGACAGACCAGCTAGATCTACTGTCTCTATTATATTATGACAGACCAGCTAGATCTACTGTCTCTATTATATTATGACAGACCAGCTAGATCTACTGTCTCTATTATATTATGACAGACCAGCTAGATCTACTGTCTCTATTATATTATGACAGACCAGCTAGATCTACTGTCTCTATTATATTATGACAGACCAGCTAGATCTACTGTCTCTATTATATATATGACAGACCAGCTAGATCTACTGTCTCTATTATATTATGACAGACCAGCTAGATCTACTGTCTCTATTATATTATGACAGACCAGCTAGATCTACTAGATATTATGACAGACCAGCTAGATCTACTGTCTCTATTATATTATGACAGACCAGCTAGATCTACTGTCTCTATTATATTATGACAGACCAGCTAGATCTACTGTCTCTATTATATTATGACAGACCAGCTAGATCTACTGTCTCTATTGTATTATGACAGACCAGCTAGATCTACTGTCTCTATTATATTATGACAGACCAGCAAGATCTACTGTCTCTATTATATTATGACAGACCAGCTAGATCTACTGTCTCTATTATATTATGACAGACCAGCTAGATCTGCTCTCTCTCTATTATATTATGAGAGACCAGCAACATCAACTGTATTTATTATATTATGACAGACCAGCTATATCTACTGTCTCTATTATATTATGACAGAACAGCTATATCTACTGTCTCTACTATATTATGACAGACCAGCTAGATCTACTGTCTCTATTATATTATGACAGACCAGCTAGATCTACTGTCTCTATTATATTATGACAGACCAGCTAGATCTACTGTCTCTATTATATTATGACAGACCAGCTAGATCTACTGTCTCTATTATATTATGACAGACCAGCTAGATCTACTGTCTCTATTATATTATGACAGACCAGCTAGATCTACTGTCTCTATTATATTATGACAGACCAGCTAGATCTACTGTCTCTATTATATTATGACAGACCAGCTAGATCTACTGTCTCTATTATATTATGACAGACCAGCTAGATCTGTCTCTATTTATATTATGACAGACCAGCTAGATCTATGTCTCTATTATATTATGACAGACCAGCTAGATCTACTGTCTCTATTATATTATGACAGACCAGCTAGATCTACTGTCTCTATTATATTATGACAGACCAGCTAGATCTACTGTCTCTGTATCTATTATATTATGACAGACCAGCTAGATCTACTGTCTCTATTATATTATGACAGACCAGCTAGATCTACTGTCTCTATTATATTATGACAGACCAGCTAGATCTACTGTCTCTATTATATTATGACAGACCAGCTAGATCTACTGTCTCTATTATATTATGACAGACCAGCTAGATCTATTATGTCTCTATTATATTATGACAGACCAGCTAGATCTACTGTCTCTATTATATTATGACAGACCAGCTAGATCTACTGTCTCTATTATATTCTATTATATTATGACAGACCAGCTAGATCTACTGTCTCTATTATATTATGACAGACCAGCTAGATCTACTGTCTCTATTATATTATGACAGACCAGCTAGATCTACTGTCTCTATTATATTATGACAGACCAGCTAGATCTACTGTCTCTATTATATTATGACAGACCAGCTAGATCTACTGTCTCTATTATATTATGACAGACCAGCTAGATCTACTGTCTCTATTATATTATGACAGACCAGCTAGATCTACTGTCTCTATTATATTATGACAGACCAGCTAGATCTACTGTCTCTATTATATTATGACAGACCAGCTATCTACTGTCTCTATTATATTATGACAGACCAGCTAGATCTACTGTCTCTATTATATTATGACAGACCAGCTAGATCTACTGTCTCTATTATATTATGACAGACCAGCTAGATCTACTGTCTCTATTATATTATGACAGACCAGCTAGATCTACTGTCTCTATTATATTATGACAGACCAGCTAGATCTACTGTCTCTATTATATTATGACAGACCAGCTAGATCTACTGTCTCTATTATATTATGACAGACCAGCTAGATACTGTCTCTATCTCAGACCAGCTAGATCTATGTCTCTATGACAGACCAGCTAGATCTACTGTCTCTATTATATTATGACAGACCAGCTAGTCTCTATTATATTATGACAGACCAGCTAGATCTACTGTCTCTCTATATATTATGACAGACCAGCTAGATCTACTGTCTCTATTATATTATATTATGACAGACCAGCTAGATCTACTGTCTCTATTATATTATGACAGACCAGCTAGATCTACTGTCTCTATTATATTATGACAGACCAGCTAGATCTACTCTCTCTATTATATTATGACAGACCAGCTAGATCTACTGTCTCTATTATATTATTATGACAGACCAGCTAGATCTACTGTCTCTATTATATTATGACAGACCAGCTAGATCTACTGTCTCTATTATATTATGACAGACCAGCTAGATCTACTGTCTCTATTATATTATGACAGACCAGCTAGATCTACTGTCTCTATTATATTATGACAGACCAGCTAGATCTACTGTCTCTATTATATTATGACAGACCAGCTAGATCTACTGTCTCTATTATATTATGACAGACCAGCTAGATCTACTGTCTCTATTATATTATGACAGACCAGCTAGATCTACTGTCTCTATTATATTATGACAGACCAGCTGGATCTACTGTCTCTATTCTATTATGACAGACCAGCTAGATCTACTGTCTCTATTATAATATGACAGACCAGACCAGCTAGATCTACTGTCTCTATTATATTATTACAGACCAGCTAGATCTACTGTCTCTATTATATTATGACAGACCAGCTAGATCTACTGTCTCTATTATATTATGACAGACCAGCTAGATCTACTGTCTCTATTATATTATGACAGACCAGCTAGATCTACTGTCTCTATTATATTATGACAGACCAGCTAGATCTACTGTCTCTATTATATTATGACAGACCAGCTAGATCTACTGTCTCTATTATATTATGACAGACCAGCTAGATCTACTGTCTCTATTATATTATGACAGACCAGCTAGATCTACTGTCTCTATTATATTATGACAGACCAGCTAGATCTACTGTCTCTATTATATTATGACAGACCAGCTAGATCTACTGTCTCTATTATATTATGACAGACCAGCTAGATCTACTGTCTCTATTATATTATGACAGATCTACCAGCTAGATCTACTGTCTCTATTATATTATATTATGACAGACCAGCTAGATCTACTGTCTCTATTATATTATGACAGACCAGCTAGATCTACTGTCTCTATTATATTATGACAGACCAGCTAGATCTACTGTCTCTATTATATTATGACAGACCAGCTAGATCTACTGTCTCTATTATATTATGACAGACCAGCTAGATCTACTGTCTCTTATATTATGACAGACCAGCTAGATCTACTGTCTCTATTATATTATGACAGACCATATTATTATATTATGACAGACCAGCTAGATCTACTGTCTCTATTATATTATGACAGACCAGCTAGATCTACTGTCTCTATTATATTATGACAGACCAGCTAGATCTACTGTCTCTATTATATTATGACAGACCAGCTAGATCTACTGTCTCTATTATATTATGACAGACCAGCTAGATCTACTGTCTCTATTATATTATGACAGACCAGCTAGATCTACTGTCTCTATTATATTATGACAGACCAGCTAGATCTACTGTCTCTATTATATTATGACAGACCAGCTAGATCTACTGTCTCTATTATATTATGACAGACCAGCTAGATCTACTGTCTCTATTATATTATGACAGACCAGCTAGATCTGTCTCTATTATATTATGACAGACCAGCTAGATCTACTGTCTCTATTATATTATGACAGACCAGCTAGATCTACTGTCTCTATTATATTATGACAGACCAGCTAGATCTACTGTCTCTATTATATTATGACAGACCAGCTAGATCTACTGTCTCTATTATATTATGACAGACCAGCTAGATCTACTGTCTCTATTATATTATGACAGACCAGCTAGATCTACTGTCTCTATTATATTATGACAGACCAGCTAGATCTACTGTCTCTATTATATTATGACAGACCAGCTAGATCTACTGTCTCTATTATATTATGACAGACCAGCTAGATCTACTGTCTCTATTATTATATATGACAGACCAGCTAGATCTACTGTCTCTATTATATTATGACAGACCAGCTAGATCTACTGTCTCTATTATATTATGACAGACCAGCTAGATCTACTGTCTCTATTATATTATGACAGACCAGCTAGATCTACTGTCTCTATTATATTATGACAGACCAGCTAGATCTACTGTCTCTATTATATTATGACAGACCAGCTAGATCTACTGTCTCTATTATATTATGACAGACCAGCTAGATCTACTGTCTCTATTATATTATGACAGACCAGCTAGATCTACTGTCTCTATTATATTATGACAGACCAGCTAGATCTACTGTCTCTATTATATTATGACAGACCAGCTAGATCTACTGTCTCTATTATATTATGACAGACCAGCTAGATCTACTGTCTCTATTATATTATGACAGACCAGCTAGATCTACTGTCTCTATTATATTATGACAGACCAGCTAGATCTACTGTCTCTATTATATTATGACAGACCAGCTAGATCTACTGTCTCTATTATATTATGACAGACCAGCTAGATCTACTGTCTCTATTATATTATGACAGACCAGCTAGATCTACTGTCTCTATTATATTATGACAGACCAGCTATTATATTATGACAGACCAGTCTCTACTGTCTCTATTATATTATGACAGACCAGCTAGATCTACTGTCTCTATTATATTATGACAGACCAGCTAGATCTACTGTCTCTATTATATTATGACAGACCAGCTAGATCTACTGTCTCTATTATTACAGACCAGACAGACCAGCTAGATCTACTGTCTCTATTATATTATGACAGACCAGCTAGATCTACTGTCTCTATTATATTATGACAGACCAGCTAGATCTACTGTCTCTATTATATTATGACAGACCAGCTAGATCTACTGTCTCTATTATATTATGACAGACCAGCTAGATCTACTGTCTCTATTATATTATGACAGACCAGCTAGATCTACTGTCTCTATTATTTTATGACAGACCAGCTAGATCTACTGTCTCTATTATTTTATGAAAGACCAGCTAAATCTACTGTCTCTATTTTATTATTACAGACCAGGTAGATCTACTGTCTCTAATATATTATGACAGACCAGCTAGATACACTGTCTCTATTATATTATGACAGACCAGCTAGATCTACTGTACTGTCTCTATTATATTATGACAGACCAGCTAGATTTACTGTCTCTATTATATTATGACAGACCAGCTAGATCTACTGTCTCTATTATATTATGACAGACCAGCTAGATCTACTGTCTCTATTATATTATGACAGACCAGCTAGATCTACTGTCTCTATTATATTATGACAGACCAGCTAGATCTACTGTCTCTATTATATTATGACAGACCAGCTAGATCACTGTCTCTATTATATTATGACAGACCAGCTAGATCTACTGTCTCTATTATATTATGACAGACCAGCTAGATCTACTGTCTCTATTATATTATGACAGACCAGCTATATGTCTATTATATTATGACAGACCAGCTAGATCTACTGTCTCTATTATATTATGACAGACCAGCTAGATCTACTGTCTCTATTATATTATGACAGACCAGCTAGATCTACTGTCTCTATTATATTATGACAGACCAGCTAGATGTCTACTGTCTCTGTCTCTATTATATATGACAGACCAGCTAGATCTACTGTCTCTATTATATTATGACAGACCAGCTAGATCTATGTCTCTATTATATTATGACAGACCAGCTAGATCTGTCTCTATTATATTATGACAGACCAGCTAGATCTACTGTCTCTATTATATTATGACAGACCAGCTAGATCTACTGTCTCTATTATATTATGACAGACCAGCTAGATCTACTGTCTCTATTATATTATGACAGACCAGCTAGATACTGTCTCTATTATTATTATGACAGACCAGCTAGATCTACTGAGTCTCTTATATTATGACAGACCAGCTAGATCTACTGTCTCTATTATAAAATGACAGACCAGGTAGATCTACTGTCTATATTATAATATGACAGACCAGGTTATATTATGACAGACCAGCTAGATCTACTGTCTCTATTATATTATGACAGACCAGCTAGATCTACTGTGTCTATTATATTATGACAGACCGGCTAGATCTACTGTCTCTATTATATTATGACAGACCAGCTAGATCTACTGTCTCTATTATATTATGACAGACCAGCTAGATCTACTGTCTCTATATATTATGACAGACCAGCTAGATCTACTGTCTCTATTATATTATGACAGACCAGCTAGATCTACTGTCTCTATTATATTATGACAGACCAGCTAGATCTACTGTCTCTATTATATTATGACAGACCAGCTAGATCTACTGTCTCTATTATATTATGACAGACCAGCTAGATCTACTGTCTCTATTATATTATGACAGACCAGCTAGATCTACTGTCTCTATTATATTATGACAGACCAGCTAGTACTACTGTCTCTATTATATTATGACAGACCAGCTAGATCTACTGTCTCTATTATATTATGACAGACCAGCTAGATCTACTGTCTCTATTATATTATGACAGACCAGCTAGATCTACTGTCTCTATTATATTATGACAGACCAGCTAGATCTACTGTCTATGTTGTTTTATGACAGACCAGCTAGATCACTGTCTCTATTATATTATGACAGACCAGCTAGATCAACTGTCTCTATTATATTATGACAGACCACCTAGATTTACTGTCTCTATTATATTATGACAGACCAGCTAGATCTACTGTCTCTATTATATTATGACAGACCAGCTAGATACTGTCTCTGTCTCTAGACCAGCTAGATCTATTATATATGACAGACCAGCTAGATCTACTGTCTCTATTATATTATGACAGACCAGCTAGATCTACTGTCTCTATTATATTATGACAGACTGTCTCTATTATATTATGACAGACCAGCTAGATCTACTGTCTCTATTATGATTACCAGCTAGATCCAGCTAGATCTGACACTGTCTCTGTTCTATATTATGACAGACCAGCTAGATCTACTGTCTCTATTATATTATGACAGACCAGCTAGATCTACTGTCTCTATTATATTATGACAGACCAGCTAGATCTACTGTCTCTATTATATTATGATATTATGACAGACCAGCTAGATCTCTGTCTCTATTATATTATGACAGACCAGCTAGATCTACTGTCTCTATAATATTATGACAGACCAGCTAGATCTGTCTCTATTATATTATGGGAGACCAGCTAGATCTACTGTCTCTATTATATTATGACAGACCAGCTAGATTACTGTCTCTATTATATTATGACAGACCAGCTAGATCTGTCTCTATTATATTATGACAGACCAGCTAGATCTACTGTCTCTATTATATTATGACAGACCAGCTAGATCTACTGTCTCTATTATATTATGACAGACCAGCTAGATCTACTGTCTCTATTATATTATGACAGACCAGCTAGATCACTGTCTCTATTATATTATGACAGACCAGCTGTCTCTATTATATTATGACAGACAGCTAGATCTACTGTCTCTATTATATTATGACAGACCAGCTAGATCTACTGTCTCTATTATATTATGACAGACCAGCTAGATCTACTGTCTCTATTATATTATGACAGACCAGCTAGATCTACTGTCTCTATTATATTATGACAGACCAGCTAGATCTACTGTCTCTATCTATTATATTATGACAGACCAGCTAGATCTACTGTCTCTATTATATTATGACAGACCAGCTAGATCTACTGTCTCTATTATATTATGACAGACCAGCTAGATTTACTGTCTCTATTATATTATGACAGACCAGCTAGATCTACTGTCTCTATTATATCATGACAGACCAGCTAGATATGTCTCTATTATATTATGACAGACCAGCTAGATCTACTGTCTCTATTATATTATGACAGACCAGCTAGATCTACTGTCTCTATCTATTATGACAGACCAGCTAGATCCATAGACCACCAGCTAGATCTACTGTCTCTATTATATATTATGACAGACCAGCTAGATCTACTGTCTCTATTATATTATGACAGACCAGCTAGATCTGTCTCTATTATATTATGACAGACCAGCTAGATCTTCTATTATATTATGACAGACCAGCTAGATCTACTGTCTCTATTATATTATGACAGACCAGCTAGATCTACTGTCTCTATTATATTATGACAGACCAGCTAGATCTACTGTCTCTATTATATTATGACAGACCAGCTAGATCTACTCTATCTCTATTATATTATGACAGACCAGTCTCTAGATCTGACACTGCTAGATCTACTGTCTCTATTATATTATGACAGACCATGACAGACCATTATATTATGACAGACCAGCTAGTCTCTGTCTCTATATTATTATGACAGACCATTATATTATGACAGACTGTCTCTATTATATTATGACAGACCAGCTAGATCTACTGTCTCTATTATATTATGACAGACCAGCTAGATCTACTGTCTCTATTATATTATGACAGACCAGCTATTACTGTCTCTATTTATGACAGACCAGCTAGATCTACTGTCTCTATTATATTATGACAGACCAGCTAGAGATCTACTGTCTCTATTATATTATGACAGACCAGCTAGATCACTGTCTCTATTATATTATGACAGACCAGCTAGATCTACTGTCTCTATTATATTATGACAGACCAGCTAGATCTACTGTCTCTATTATATTATGACAGACCAGCTAGATCTACTGTCTCTATTATATTATGACAGACCAGCTTATCTTATGACAGACCAGCTAGATCTGTCTCTATTATATTATGACAGACCAGCTAGATCTACTGTCTCTATTGACCAGCTATATTATGACAGACCAGACAGACCAGCTAGATCTACTGTCTCTTATTATTATACAGACCAGCTATCTACTGTCCAGCTAGATCTACTATGACAGACCAGCTAGATCTACTGTCTCTATTATATTATGACCGACCAGCTAGCTCTACTGTCTCTATTATATATTATGACAGACCAGCTAGATCTGCTGTCTCTATTATATTATGACAGACCAGCTAGATCTACTGTCTCTATTATATTATGACAGACCAGCTAGATCTACTGTCTCTATTATATTATGACAGACCAGCTAGACTGTCTCTATTATATTATGACAGACCAGCTAGATCTATTGTATTATATTATGACAGACCAGCTAGATCTACTGTCTCTATTATATTATGACAGACCAGCTATGTCTCTATTATATTATGACAGACCAGCTAGATGACAGACCAGCTAGATCTACTGTCTCTATTATATTATGACAGACCAGCTAGATCTACTGTCTCTGTCTCTATTATATTATGACAGACCATCTAGATCTACTGTCTCTATTATATTATGACAGACCAGCTAGATCTACTGTCTCTATTATATTATGACAGACCAGCTAGATCTACTGTCTCTATTATATTATGACAGACCAGCTAGATCTACTGTCTCTATTATTTATGACAGACCAGCTAGATCTACTGTCTCTATTATATTATGACAGACCAGCTAGATTACTGTCTCTATTATATTATGACAGACCAGCTAGATCTACTGTCTCTATTATATTATGACAGACCAGCTAGATCTACTGTCTCTATTATATTATGACAGAGACCAGCTAGATCTACTGTCTCTATTATATTATGACAGACCAGCTAGATCTACTGTCTCTATTATATTATGACAGACCAGCTAGATCTACTGTCTATATTATATTATGACAGACCAGCTAGATCTACTGTCTCTATTATATTATGACAGACCAGCTAGATCTACTGTCTCTATTATATTATGACAGACCAGCTAGATCTACTGTCTCTATTATCAGACCAGCTAGATCTACTGTCTCTATTATATTATGACAGACCAGCTAGATCTACTGTCTCGATTATATTATGACAGACCAGCTAAATCTACTGTCTCTATTATATTATGACAGACCAGCTATGACAGACCAGCTCGATCTACTGTCTATTTTATATTATGACAGACCAGCTAGATTTATGTCTCTATTATATTATGACAGACCAGCTAGATCTACTGTCTCTATTATATTATGACAGACCAGCTAGATCTACTGTCTCTATTATATTATGACAGACCAGACCACTAGATTATGACTGACCAGCTATTATTATATTATGACAGACCAGCTAGATCTACTGTCTCTATTTATATTATGACAGACCAGCTAGATCTCTGTCTCTATTATATTATGACAGACCAGCTAGATCTACTGTCTCTATTATATTATGACAGACCAGCTAGATCTACTGTCTCTATTATATTATGACAGACCAGCTAGATCTACTGTCTCTATTATATTATGACAGACCAGCTAGATCTACTGTCTCTATTATATTATGACAGACCAGCTAGATCTACTGTCTCTATTATATTATGACAGACCAGCTAGATCTAGATCAGACCAGCTAGATCTACTGTCTCTATTATATTATGACAGACCAGCTAGATCTACTGTCTCTCTATTATATTATGACAGACCAGCTAGATCTACTGTCTCTATTATATTATGACAGACCAGCTAGATCTACTGTCTCTATTATATTATGACAGACCAGCTAGATCTACTGTCTCTATTATATTATGACAGACCAGCTAGATCTACTGTCTCTATTATATTATGACAGACCAGCTAGATCTACTGTCTCTATTATATTATGACAGACCAGCTAGATCTACTGTCTCTATTATATTATGACAGACCAGCTAGATCTACTGTCTCTATTATATTATGACAGACCAGCTAGATCTACTGTCTCTATTATATTATGACAGACCAGCTAGATCTACTGTCTCTATTATATTATGACAGACCAGCTAGATCTACTGTCTCTATTATATTATGACAGACCAGCTAGATCTACTGTCTCTATTATATTATGACAGACCAGCTAGATCTACTGTCTCTATTATATTATGACAGACCAGCTAGATCTACTGTCTCTATTATATTATGACAGACCAGCTAGATCTACTGTCTCTATTATATTATGACAGACCAGCTAGATCTACTGTCTCTATTATATTATGACAGACCAGCTAGATCTACTGTCTCTATTATATTATGACAGACCAGCTAGATCTACTGTCTCTATTATATTATGACAGACCAGCTAGATCTACTGTCTCTATATTATGACAGACCAGCTAGATCTACTGTCTCTATTATATTATGACAGACCAGCTAGATCTACTGTCTCTATTATATTATGACAGACCAGCTAGATCTACTGTCTCTATTATATTATGACAGACCAGCTAGATCTACTGTCTCTATTATATTATGACAGACCAGCTAGATCTACTGTCTCTATTATATTATGACAGACCAGCTAGATCTACTGTCTCTATTATATTATGACAGACCAGCTAGATCTACTGTCTCTATTATATTATGACAGACCAGCTAGATCTACTGTCTCTATTATATTATGACAGACCAGCTAGATCTACTGTCTCTATTATATTATGACAGACCAGCTAGATCTACTGTCTCTATTATATTATGACAGACCAGCTAGATCTACTGTCTCTATTATATTATGACAGACCAGCTAGATCTACTGTCTCTATTATATTATGACAGACCAGCTAGATCTACTGTCTCTATTATATTATGACAGACCAGCTAGATCTACTGTCTCTATTATATTATGACAGACCAGCTAGATCTACTGTCTCTATTATATTATGACAGACCAGCTAGATCTACTGTCTCTATTATATTATGACAGACCAGCTAGATCTACTGTCTCTATTATATTATGACAGACCAGCTAGATCTACTGTCTCTATTATATTATGACAGACCAGCTTGATCTGTCTCTATTATATTATGACAGACCAGCTAGATCTACTGTGTCTATTATATTATGACAGACCAGCTAGATCTACTGTCTCTTTTATAATATGACAGACCAGCTAGATCTATTGTCTCTATTATATTATGACAGACCAGCTAGATCTACTGTCTCTATTATATTATGACAGACCAGCTAGATCTACTGTCTCTATTATATTATGACAGACCAGCTAGATCTACTGTCTCTATTATATTATGACAGACCAGCTAGATCTATGTCTGTCTCTATTATATTATGACAGACCAGCTAGATCTACTGTCTCTATTATATTATGACAGACCAGCTAGATCTACTGTCTCTATTATATTATGACAGACCAGCTAGATCTACTGTCTCTATTATATTATGACAGACCAGCTAGATCTTCTGTCTCTATTATATTATGACAGACCAGCTAGATCTACTGTCTCTATTATATTATGACAGACCAGCTACATCTACTGTCTCAATTCTATTGTGACACACCAGCTAGATCTACTGTCTTTATTATATTATGGCAGACCAGCTAGATCTACTTTCCATTTTACATCATGACAGACCAGCTAGATCTATTGTCTCTATTATATAACAGGCCAGCTAAATCTACTGTCTCTACTATATTATGACAGACGAGCTCGATCTACTGTCTCTATCATCCTTTGACAGACCAGCTATATCTACTGTCTCTAATAGATTATGACAGACCAGCTACGTCTACTGTGTCTATTATATTATGACAGACCGGCTCGATCTACTGTCCGTTTTATATTATGACACACCAGCTACATCTGCTGTCTTTCCTAAATTACGATCGACCAGCTCTGTCTACTGTCTCTATTATATTATGACAGACCAGCTAGATCTTCTGTCTCTAACACGTTCATCTGTCCAAACAATTGTACGCAAGTATAAACATGGTCTGCAACTGCACATGGGGACAAGAATTGTACTTTTGGAGAAATGTCCTCTGGTCTGATGAAACAAAAATAGAACTGTTTGGCCATAATGACCATCGTTATGTTTGGAGGAAAAAGGTGGAGGCTTGCAATCCGAAGAACACCATCCCAACAGTGAAGCACGGGGGTGAGAGCATCATGTTGTGGGGGTGCTTTGTTGAAGGAGGGAATGGTGCACTTCACAAAATATATGGCATCAAGTGAAAGGAAAATTATGTAGATATATTGAAGCAACATCAGTCAGGAAGTTAAAGCTTGGTGTAAAATGGGTCTTCCAAATGGACAATGACACCAAGCATACTTCCAAAGTTGTGGCAAAATGGCTTAAGGACAACAAAGTCAAGATATTGGAGTGGCCATCACAAAGCCCTAACCTCAATCCGACGGAAAATGTGTGGGCAGAACTGAAAAAGTGTGTGCGAGCACGGAGGCCTACAAACCTGACTCAGTAACACCAGCTCTGTCAGAAGGAATGGGTCAAAATTCCCCCAACGTATTGTGGGAAGCTGGTGGAAGGCTACCTGAAACGTTTGACCCAAGTTAAACAATTCTGTTATACTCACAGGCAAGGCTACCAAATACTAATTTAGTGTATATAAACATCTGACCCACTGGGAATGTGATGAAAGAAATAAAAACTGAAATAAATCACTCTACTATTATTCTGATATTTCACATTCTTAAAATAAAGTGGTGATCCTAACTGACTTAAGGGAATTTTAAATAAATGTCAGGAATTATGAAAAACTGAGTTTAAATGTATTTGGCTAAGGTGTATGTAAACTTCCGACATCAACTGTATAATGACGGCCTTCCCCGGCCAACGCGGGGTCAATTGTGCGTCACCCTATGGGACTCCCAATCACAGCCGGATGTGATGCAGCCTGGATTCGAACCAGGGACTTGCACTGAGATGCAGTTTTGGCAAACTCCAAGCGGGCTGTCATGTGCCTTTTACTGAGGAGTAGCTTCCGTCTGACCACTCTACCATAAAAGGTCTGATTGGTGGACTGCTGCAGAGATGGCTGTCCTTCTGGAACATTTTCCAAATCTCCATAGAGGAACTCTAGAGCTCTGTCAGAGTGACCATCGGGTTCTTGGTCACCTCCCTGACAAAGACCCTTCTCTCCCGATTGCTCTGATTAAGCTAATCAGGTAAATAATTAACTGGAAAGTCGGGGCACCACAAAATAATGTTTTTTGAGGTGTTATCTTCTGAATAAACACTTAAAGACCTGGTAATCTTTTACCTCAATAGCAGTCAATATTTAATCGTCACCTTATTTAGTCTCATCTGAAAGTTGTAAATTCTTGGTTATCTTCACGAACCCTGGCTAACAAGTTGAATCAGCAATAGAACATTTGGTTGAAAACCTCTTTGGCCTAGGGGTCAGTATTTTGACATCCGGATGAAATGCGCGCCCAAAGTAAATTGCCTGCTACTCAGGCCCAGAAGCTAGGATATGCATATAATTGGTAGATGTGAATAGAAAACACTAACGTTTCTACCACTGTTAAAGTAATGTAAGTGAGTATAACAGACCTGAAATGGCAGGCGAAACCCCGAGGACAAACCATCCCACCCAAAAAACAATTCAGCATAACACCGATTCCAATGGCTGGCACTATTCTAGGGCGAAATCCTCCCTGATTGCAGTTCTTAGGGCTTCCACTAGATGTCAACAGTCTTGAGAAAGTGTTTCAGGCTGGTTTAAAAAATAATTAGGGGGAAGTTGTAGATTTTCTATGTGGCATCCATTTTGGCTGTAGTGTTTCCAAGCGCATGGTCAAGAGTGCACGTTCTTTTTGTTAATCTCCGGTAAAGACAATAACAATTCTTCGTCTTAAATTTGATCGATTAGTTACGTATTAGGGTACCTAAGGTTTGATTATAAACGTTGTTTGACTTGTTTGGACCAGTTTATTAGTAACGTTTGGGATTGATTTTGTATGAATTTTTGATGGAACTGAGTTTTTATGGATATACATTAGGACTTTATCGAACAAAGGGAACATTTGTAATGTAACTGGGACCTATTGGAGTGCCAACAGAAGAAGATCTTCAAAGGTAAGGCATATATTATATCGCTATTTCTGACTTTCACTTTTCCAGCAGCTCTGCTGTTTTTGACTTCAAGCCTATCAAAACCCGAGATTAGGCTGGTGTGAAATGGGTAGCTAGTTAACGGGGTGTGCGCTAATAGCATTTCATACATCACTCGCTCTGAGACTTGGAATAGTTGTTCCCCTTGCTCTGCATGGGTAACGCTGCTTCGAGGGTGGCTGTTGTCGATGTGTTCCTCGTTCGAGCCCAGGAGAGGGACGGAAGGTATACTGTTACACTGGCAATACTAAAGAGCCTATAAGAACATCCAATAGTCAAAAGGTATATGAAATACAAATGGTATAGAAAGAAATAGTCCTATAATTCATATAACAACTACAACCTAAAACTTCTTACGTGGGAATATTGAAGACTCATGTTAAAAAGAACAACCGGCTTTCATATGTTCTCATGTTCTGAGCATGGAACTTAAACATTAGCTTTCTTACATGGCACATATTGCACTTTTACTTTCTTCTCCAACACTTTGTTTTTGCATTATTTAAACCAAATTGAACAGGTTCCATTATTTATTTGGGACTAAATAGATTTTATTGATGTATTATATAGTGTTCATTCAGTATTGTTGTATTGACATTATTACAAATAAATAAATAAATCAGCTGATTAATTGGTATCGGCTTTTTTGGTCCTCCAATAATCAGTATCGGTGTTGAAAAATTATAAAATCGGTCGACCTCTACACTATGCAGGTGTGTGCCTTTCCAAATAATGTTCAATCAATTGAATTTACCAAAGGTGGTCTCCAATCAAGTTGTAGAAACATCTAAAATGATGATCAATGGAAACAGGATGCACCTGAGCTCAATTTCAAGTTTCATAGTCTGAATACTTATGAAAATAAGGTGTTCCTGTCATAT
This sequence comes from Oncorhynchus masou masou, assembly GCF_036934945.1. NCBI lineage: Eukaryota > Metazoa > Chordata > Actinopteri > Salmoniformes > Salmonidae > Oncorhynchus > Oncorhynchus masou. The sequence goes on from NC_088219.1 coordinate 146,295, forward strand.
ATTTTTAATACGTTTGCAAAATTTTCAAAATAACTTTTCGGTTTGACATTATGGGGTATTGTGTGTAGATTTAGATAAAAAAAAGTTATTATTTAATTTGTTTTAGAATAAGGCTGTAACATAACAAAATCTGGAAAAAGCCAAGGGGTCTGAATACTTTCCGAATGCACTATATGATATAAAATCCTTACATGCAACAATTTCAAAGATTTTACTGAGTTACAGTTCACATAAGGAAATCAGTCAATTGAAATATATTCATTAGGCCCTAATTTTTGATTTCACATGACTGGGAAAACAGCATTATCTGGTGTGACCACCATTTGCCTCATGCAGCCCGACACATCGAGTTGATCAGGCTGTTGATTGTGGCCTGTGGAATGTTGTCCCCATGGCTGTGCGAAGTTGCTGGATAATGGGAGGAAGTGGAACACTGTCATACATGTCAATCCAGAGCATCCCAAACGTGCTCAATGGGTGACATGTCTGGTGAGTTTAAAGGCCATGGACAATACGGGACATTTTCATCTTCCAGGAATTGTGTACAGATCCTTGCGACATGGGGTCTGCAATATGCTGAAACATGAGGTGATGGAGGAGGATGAATGGCACAACGTCAGGCCTCAGGATCTCGTCATGGTATCTCTGTGCGTTCAAATTGCCATCGATAAAATGCAATTGTGTTCGTTGTCCGTAGCGTATGCCTGCCCATACTATAAACCAACCATGGGGCACTCTGTTCACAACCACTTGCCCACACGACGCCATACACGTGGTCTGCGGTTGAGGTTGGTTTGAAGTACTGCCAAATTCTCTAAAATTATGTTGGAGAACGCTTATGGTAGAGAAATGAACATTCAATTATCTGGCAACAACTCTGGTGGACATTCCTGCAGTCAGCATGCCAACTACATGCTCCCTCAAAACTTGAGACATCTGTGGCATGGCAAAACTGCACGTGTAATGATCATGCAGTTTAATTAGGTTCTTGATATGCCACACCTGTCAGGTGGATGGATTATCTTGGCTAGGGAGAAATGCTCACAAACAGAGACGTAAACAAGTGTGAGGACAACATTTTAGAGCAATAAGCTTCTTGTGCGTATGGAACATCTCTGGGATCTTTTATTTCAGCTCATGAAACATGGGATCAACACATTTATATTTTTGTTCAGTGTATAATATATATATTACATATAACAGAGCTTTAATATATATATTGATATAGGACTCTCCACAACAGCACCATAGTAGCTCATTTTGACTCACTTTATTCAGCAATAATTCCCATGGCAACGGTACATCCAGCTTCACTTCTTTGTGCGTTTCACTTGTTTTCAGATGATGTCATGTAAATACACAACATTTCCTGTTCAGAATGTTTGTTAACAGGTTAGAAAATAATAACATGTCCAGGGGAAGAAGGGGATTGGCCGAGTGCTTAGTCAGGGGGTGATGTCATAAATAAAGCCCCTCCCACTCTGTAAATGAAGACTCCACCCATCCTAGATTAGCTGATCATAGAGCAGGGGTCTCCAACCTTTTCTAGCATAAGAGCTAGAAATGCCTTCAGCTACTCATTTCTTTCTAGCTTTCAAATACAGTGAGGGAAAAAACAATTTGATCCCCTCATTAAAATGCAAATCAATTTATAACATTTTTGATAATCGTTTTTTCTGGATTTTTGTTGTTGTTATTCTGTCTCTCACTGTTCAAATAAACCTACCATTAAAATTAGACTGATAATTTCTTTGTCAGTGGGCAAACGTACACAATCAGCAGCGGATCAAATACTTTTTTCCCTCACTGTAGGCACATTCTCCTCTTCACTGCTACTCAGAAAGTAGTGAACTGTGTTCTGTCAATATACCTGGTCAAATAACAGTTAATTCATAAACAACTAAGGGGGGCTATAAAATCTGGGTTTTTTCTCTCCTAAATGATGGTTAGAATTGTTCATAGAGAAACAACGACATTAGGTTTTGAGTCAATGTCATTAAATCACATCAGAAGACCTATAGGTCCTATATGGTCCTGTGTGGCTCAGTCGGTAGAGCATGGCGCTTGCAACGCCAAGCGTCGTGGGTTCGATTCCCACTGGGGCCACTCATATGCAAAAGTAGTTGCCCCAGCCGACTTGTAAGTCGCTTTGGACAAAAGCGTCTGCTAAATGGGATATATTATTATTATATTACTATAGAGCCCCACAGTGGAGGTGTCATAATGGATGTTCTGAGTCAATGTCATTAAATCACATCAGAAGACCTATAGAGCCCCACAGTGGAGGTGTCATAATGGATGTTCTGAGTCCATGTCATTAAATCACATCAGAAGACCTATAGAGCCCCACAGTGGAGGTGTCATAATGGATGTTCTGAGTCAATGTCATTAAATCACATCAGAAGACCTATAGAGCCCCACAGTGGAGGTGTCATAATGGATGTTCTGAGTCCATGTCAATACTTAAATCACACAAAGCCATTTTATGGGCATCTGGAAGAAAACAAACAAATTTAGACTTTTTGGGGTGTAATTCCCCTTTAATTGTGCATCTGGCCCTTTAATTGTGAATCTGGGGAGTGAGGAATGTCCCATCTAATGTGCTGATCTCGTGATGGTTCTGGACTGCTGCTGCTCAGTTCATGGCAGAGTTAACAAATAACATATGCAAATTACGTACTTACTCATGATATGCTTCTGCCAGGTAAGCCTACTTTGCAGTTAACATTTAATTGAGAAGGTTTTGGCGAAAGTATTTCTGTAAAACCACAAGACGGTTAAAATATCAACTGGCTACACACTGAGTGATAGAAAAACATGCACACCACACAGACAGAGGCAATATTGCTGGAAAATAATTGCCAGATATTGTGTTAGGTTTGGCTTTTGAAGCCAATAGTCGCTAACCAGGGGTGGGATAATGTCAACGTTGTGTTGTTTAGATAGCAGTTGGGAGCTTTCTGTGTCTGATACTGACAATTGCATGTACTTCAGAATTGTTTGGTGAACTACTCATAGGTGGGCTGGTAGCTACTGGTAGATGGACCTGTTGGAGACCCCTATCAAAGAGCATCACAAGCTAGATCAGCTGATCATAGAGCATTACAAGATAGATCAGCTGATCATAGAGCATTACAAGATAGATCAGCTGATCATAGAGCATTACAAGATAGATCAGCTGATCATAGAGCATTACAAGATAGCTCAGCTGATCATAGAGCATTACAAGATAGCTCAGCTGATCATAGAGCATTACAAGATAGATCAGCTGATCATAGAGCATCACAAGCTAGATCAGCTGATCATAGAGCATCACAAGCTAGATCAGCTGATCATAGAGCATCACAAGCTAGATCAGCTGATCATAGAGCATTACAAGCTAGATCAGCTGATCATAGAGCATCACAAGATAGATCAGCTGATCATAGAGCATCACAAGATAGATCAGCTGTTCTCAGCACCATACCTGGAGGTCAGCAGCACGGCTAGTTGTCATCTTTCCTCTGTAATCAGGGACTGATTCAGACCTGCTATAGGCGATTGAACTCTGGCCAATCAGTGACATTCATCAATCGCTCAATTACCTACCATGGAGAGAAGACAACCAGCAGAGATGTGGACCTCCTGTCAATGTATTTACATAAACAACACTGGTTCTACATAGCAGGCTGATCAGAGGGGCTGGGCAAGTGTGTGACTATACTGGTTCTACATAGCGGGCTGGTCAGAGGGGCTGGGCAAGTGTGTGACTATATTGGTTCTACATAGCAGGCTGATCAGAGGGGCTGGGCTAGTGTGTGTGTGTTTGTCTGTGTGTCTCTTCAGGTCTCTCTCTTTGCTAACGTACTCTTAGCTCCAATCTCATCTTTTTTTAAAACTTTAAACACAATCTTCTCCCAATTGTAACAGTTACCTTTATAAACAACATGTTGTAGTGACATCACAGCCACTGGACTAAACTGTAACTATGTCAATAACTATGTCAACAGTTATGGAGGGCGAGAGACAGAGGAAGAGGGAAAAGTGTCTTATATTCTGAGGGGAGTGAGTCCTGCCTCACCCCTTTAAGGGGGAGTGTCCTTGTGGTGGGCCAGCCAATCACAGAAACATGATGAACGGTTTCCACCAATCAGCTTGGCGACAGCTCCAGCCAACCAGTGTGGCCTGGTGAGGGTGTTATCCAATCAGAGCAGCATGGTGACAGGCTTCTCCAGGAACTTCCTGAACTCTGCGAGCCACTGAGCTCCCACTGCTCCGTCCACCACGCGATGGTCACAACTTAACGTCACCGACATCATGCTGGCCACGTCAAACCTACACACACACAGTAAATAACAGAACAGCGTATGATCAACCTTAAGATTAAAAGGCCCTGTCCAATCAATTCATGGGTTGCACCTATGTCACGTCATGCCATTGTTATAACTATTCTACAGATGCTGCAGGGGCAGCCATATTGGTGCCTGAAAGTCAAGTGGTGCCCAGTCATTCTGAATGGAGGCTAATGACTGTTTCCATCAAATTACACCAGTGTGATTTGGAAAATACGATGACATTGCTCAAGTAGGCAAATATTTTGTAGGAAGAAATTTGCCATCATCATGTTGTCACATTTCCTTTAGATGGATGGCAATATTGTAATTTTCATCAGCATCAATTGACAATGCATAGAGTAGAACGCTTAGTCGGGCGTCCAACGATATTGTGACGAAACGTGCAGCCTATTAATATCGCGATGGCATCGCATGTATCACATTCAATCATGTCAACAATGACGTCACAATCAGTCACGTCAACGATGAAGTCCCGATATCACATTCAGTCACGTCAAAGTCACAACATCACATTCAATCATGTCAACGATGACATCACATTCAATCATGTTAGCGATGAGCATTATCATATACCTGATGACAAGACATCACAGGTTTTGGTAACATAGGATGGGATAGGGTTGGGATGGGATAGGGTTAGGATGGGGTAGGGATAGGGTTGGGATAGGGTTGGGATGGGATAGGATGGGATAGGGTTGGGATGGGGGTTGGGATAGGGTTGGGATAGGGTTGGGATGGGATAGGGTTGGGATAGGGTTGGGATAGGGTTGGGATTGGGATAGGGTTGGGATAGGGTTGGGATGGGATAGGATGGGATTAGGATGGGATAGGGTTGGGATGGGATAGGGTTGGGATGGGATAGGATGGGATAGGGTTAGGATGGGATAGGGTTGGGATGGGATAGGGTTGGGATGGGATAGGGTTGGGATGGGATAGGGTTGGGATGGGATAGGGTTGGGATGGATAGGGGGATTTAGGATGGGATAGGGTTGGGATGGGATAGGGTTGGGATGGGATAGGGTTGGGATGGGATAGGGTTGGGGGATAGGGTTGGGATGGGATAGGGTTAGGATGGGATAGGGTTGGGATGGGATAGGGTTAGGATGGGATAGGGTTGGGATGGGATAGGGTTGGGATAGGGTTGGGATGGGATAGGATGGGATAGGGTTGGGATGGGATAGGGTTGGGATGGGATAGGGTTGGGATGGGATAGGGTTGGGATGGGATAGGATGGGATAGGATGGGATAGGGTTAGGATGGGATAGGGTTGGGATGGGATAGGATGGGATAGGATAGGATGGGATAGGGTTAGGATGGGATAGGGTTGGGATGGGATAGGATGGGATGGGATGGGATGGGATAGGGTTGGGATGGGATAGGGATGGGATAGGGTTAGATGGGATAGGGTTGGGATGGGATAGGGTTGGGATGGGATAGGATGGGATAGGGTTAGGATGGGATAGGGTTGGGATGGGATAGGGTTGGGATGGGATAGGGTTGGGATGGGATAGGGTTAGGATGGGATAGGGTTAGGATGGGATAGGGTTGGGATGGGATAGGGTTGGGATGGGATAGGGTTAGGATGGGATAGGGTTGGGATGGGATAGGATTGGATAGGATGGGATAGGGTTGGGATGGGATAGGGGTTGGGATGGGATGGGATAGGATGGGATAGGGTTGGGATGGGATAGGATGGGATAGGGTTGGGATAGGGATGGGATGGGATAGGGTTGGGATGGGATAGGATGGGATAGGGTTGGGATAGGGTTGGGATGGGATAGGGTTGGGATAGGGTTGGGATAGGGTTGGGATGGGATAGGGTTGGGATGGGATAGGGTTGGGATGGGATAGGGATGGGATGGGTTGGGATGGGATAGGGTTGGGATAGGGTTGGGATGGGATAGGGATGGGATAGGGTTGGGGGATAGGGTTGGGATGGGATAGGGTTGGGATGGGATAGGGTTGGGATAGGGTTGGGATGGGATAGGGGGTTGGGATGGGATAGGGTTGGGATGGGATAGGGTTGGGATGGGATAGGATGGGATAGGATGGGATAGGGTTGGGATGGGATAGGGTTGGGATGGGATAGGGTGGGATGGGATATAGGGTTAGGATGGGATAGGGTTGGGATGGGATAGGGTTGGGATGGGATAGGATGGGATAGGGTTGGGATGGGATAGGGTTGGGATGGGATAGGGTTGGGATAGGGTTGGGATGGGATAGGGTTGGGTTGGGATGGGATAGGGTTGGGATGGGATAGGGTTGGGATGGGATAGGGTGGGATAGGATGGGATAGGGTGGGATGGGATAGGGTTGGGATGGGATAGGATGGGATAGGATGGGATAGGGTTGGGATGGGATGGGATGGGATAGGGTTGGGATGGGATAGGGGGATAGGGTTGGGATGGGATAGGGTTGGGATGGGATAGGGTTGGGATGGGATAGGGTTGGGATGGGATAGGGTTGGGATGGGATAGGGTTGGGATGGGATAGGGTTGGGATGGGATAGGGTTGGGATGGGATAGGGTTGGGATGGGATAGGGTTGGGATAGGGTTGGGATGGGATAGGGTTGGGATGGGATAGGGTTGGGATGGGATAGGGTTGGGATGGGATAGGGTTGGGATGGGATAGGGTTGGGATGGGATAGGGTTGGGATGGGATATAGGGTTGGGATGGGATAGGGTTGGGATGGGATAGGGTTGGGATGGGATAGGGGGATAGGATGGGATGGGATAGGGTTGGGATGGGATAGGATAGGGATGGGATAGGGTTGGGATAGGGTTGGGATGGGATAGGGTTGGGATAGGGTTGGGATGGGATAGGGTTGGGATAGGGTTGGGATGGGGTAGGGTTGGGATGGGGATGGGATAGGATGGGATAGGGTTGGGATGGGATAGGATGGGATAGGGTTGGGATAGGGTTAGGGTTGGGATGGGATAGGGTTGGGATGGGATAGGATGGGATGGGATGGGATAGGGTTGGGATAGGGTTGGGATGGGATAGGGTTGGGATGGGATAGGATGGGATAGGGTTGGGATAGGGTTGGGATGGGATAGGGTTGGGATGGGATAGGGATGGGATAGGGTTGGGATAGGGTTAGGATGGGATAGGGTTGGGATAGGGTTGGGATGGGATAGGGTTGGGATGGGATAGGATGGGATAGGGATGGGATAGGGTTAGGATGGGATAGGGTTGGGTTGGGATTGGGATGGGATAGGGTTGGGATGGGATAGGATGGGATAGGGATGGGATAGGATGGGATAGGATGGGATAGGGTTGGGATGGGATAGGGTTGGGATGGGATAGGGTGGGGGATGGGATAGGATAGGGATAGGGTTGGGATGGGATAGGGTTGGGATGGGATAGGGTTGGGATGGGATAGGGATAGGGTTGGGATGGGATAGGGGATAGGATGGGATAGGGTTAGGATGGGATAGGGTTGGGATAGGGTTGGGATGGGATAGGGTTGGGATGGGATAGGATGGGATAGGGTTGGGATGGGATAGGGTTGGGATGGGATAGGGTTGGGATAGGGTTGGGATGGGATAGGGTTGGGATGGGATAGGGTTGGGATGGGATAGGGTTGGGATGGGATAGGATGGGATAGGGTTGGGATGGGATAGGGTTGGGATGGGATAGGGTTGGGATGGGATAGGATGGGATAGGGTTGGGATGGGATAGGGTTGGGATGGGATAGGGTTGGGATGGGATAGGGTTGGGATGGGATAGGGTTGGGATTGGGATGGGATAGGGTTGATGGGATAGGGTTGGGATGGGATAGGTTGGGATGGGATAGGGTTGGGATGGGATAGGGTTGGGATGGGATGGGATAGGGTTGGGATGGGATAGGGTTGGGATGGGATAGGGTTGGGATGGGATAGGGTTGGGATGGGTTGGGATGGGATAGGGTTGGGATGGGATAGGGTTGGGATGGGATAGGGTTGGGATGGGATAGGGTTGGGATGGGATAGGGTTGGGATAGGGTTGGGATGGGATAGTGTTGGGATGGGATAGGGTTGGGATGGGATAGGGTTGGGATGGGATAGGATGGGATAGGGTTGGGATGGGATAGGGTTGGGATGGGATAGGATGGGATAGGGATGGGGATAGGGTTGGGATAGGGTTGGGATGGGATAGGATTGGGATGGGATAGGGTTGGGATGGGATAGGGTTGGGATAGGGTTGGGATGGGATAGGGTTGGGATGGGATAGGATGGGATGGGATGGGATGGGATAGGATGGGATAGGGTTGGGATGGGTTAGGGTTGGGATGGGATAGGGTTGGGATGGGATAGGATGGGATAGGGTTGGGATAGGGTTGGGATGGGATAGGGTTGGGATGGGATAGGATGGGATAGGGATGGGATAGGGTTGGGATGGGATAGGGTTGGGATGGGATAGGGATGGGATAGGGTTGGGATAGGGTTAGGATGGGACAGGGTTGGGATAGGGTTGGGATGGGATAGGGTTGGGATGGGATAGGATGGGATAGGATGGGATAGGGTTGGGATGGGATAGGGTTGGGATGGGATAGGATGGGATAGGATGGGATAGGGTTGGGATGGGATAGGGTTGGGATGGGATAGGGTTGGGATGGGATAGGATGGGATAGGGTTGGGATAGGGTTGGGATGGGATAGGGTTGGGATGGGATAGGATGGGATGGGATGGGATAGGGTTAGGATGGGATAGGGTTGGGATGGGGTTGGGATGGGATAGGGTTGGGATGGGATAGGATGGGATAGGGATGGGATAGGGTGGGATGGATGGGATAGGGTTAGGGGGATAGGGTTGGGATGGGATAGGATGGGATAGGGTTGGGATAGGGTTGGGATGGGATAGGGTTGGGATGGGATAGGGATGGGATAGGGATGGGATAGGGTTGGGATGGGATAGTGTTAAGATAGGGTTGGGATGGGATAGGGTTGGGATGGGATAGGGTTGGGATGGGGTTGGGATGGGATAGGGTTGGGATAGTGTTGGGATGGGATAGTGTTGGGATGGGATAGGGTTGGGATGGGATAGTGTTGGGATGGGATAGGGTTGGGATGGGATAGGGTTGGGATAGGGTTGGGATGGGATAGGGTTGGGATGGGATAGGGTTGGGATGGGATAGGGTTGGGATGGGTTGGGATGGGATTAGTGTTGGGATAGGGTGGGATAGGGTTGGGATGGGATAGGGTTGAGATGGATAGGGTTGGGATAGGGTTGGGATGGGATAGTGTTGGGATGGGATAGGGTTGGGATGGGATAGGGTTAAGATGGGTTGGGATGGGATAGGGTTGGGATAGGGTTGGGATGGGATAGGGTTGGGATAGTGTTGGGATGGATAGGGGTTGGGATGGGATAGGGATGGGATGGGATAGGGTTGGGATGGGATAGGGTTGGGATGGGATAGGGTTGGGATAGGATAGGGATAGGTTGGGATTGGGATGGGATAGGGTTGGGATGGGATAGGGTTGGGATAAGGTTGGGATGGGATAGGGTTGGGATGGGAGGGTTGGGATGGGATAGGGTTGGGATAGGGATGGGATAGGGTTGGGATGGGATAGGGTTGGGATGGGATAGTGTTGGGATGGGATAGGGTTGGGATGGGATAGGGTTGGGATGGGATAGGGTTGGGATGGGATAGGGTTGGGATGGGATAGGGTTGGGATGGGATAGGGTTGGGATGGGATAGGGTTGGGATGGGATAGGGTTGGGATAGGGTTGGGATGGGATAGGGTTGGGATGGGATAGGGTTGGGATGGGATAGGGTTGGGATGGGATAGTGTTGGGATGGGATAGTGTTGGGATGGGATAGGGTTGGGATGGGATAGGGTTGGGATGGGATAGGGTTGGGATGGGATAGTGTTGGGATGGGATAGGGTTGGGATGGGATAGGGTTGGGATGGGATAGGGTTGGGATGGGATAGGGTTGGGTTGGGATGGGATAGGGTTGGGATGGGATAGGGTTGGGATGGGATAGTGTTGGGATGGGATAGGGTTGGGATGGGATAGGGTTGGGATGGGATAGGTTGATGGGATAGGGTTGGGATAGGGTTGGGATGGGATAGGGTTGGGATAGGGTTCAGATGGGATAGGGATGGGATGGGATAGGGTTGGGTTGGGATGGGATAGGGTTAGGGATGGGATGGGTTAGGATTGGGATGGGGTTGGGATGGGATAGGTTGGGATGGGATAGTGTTGGGATGGGATAGGGTTGGGTTGGGATGGGATAGGGTTGGGATGGGATAGGGTTGGGATAGGGTTGGGATGGGATAGGGTTGGGATGGGATAGGGTTGGGATGGGATAGGGTTGGGATAGGGATGGGATAGGGTTGGGATGGGATAGGGATGGGATGGGATAGGGATGGGATAGGGATGGGATGGGATAGGGTTGGGATGGGATAGGGTTGGGATGGGATAGGGTTGGGATGGGATAGGGTTGGGATGGGATAGGGTTGGGATGGGATAGTGTTGGGATAGGGTTGGGATAGGGTTAGGATGGGATAGGGTTGGGATGGGATAGGGATGGGATGGGATAGGGATGGGATAGGGTTAGGATGGGATAGGGTTGGGATGGGATAGGGATGGGATAGGATGGGATAGGATGGGGTAGGGTTAGGATGGGATAGGGTTGAGATGGGATAGGATGGGATAGGGTTAGGATGGGATAGGGTTAAGATGGGATAGGGTTAAGATGGGATGGGATGGGATAGGGTTAAGATGGGATGGGATGGGATAGGGTTAAGATGGGATAGGGTTAAGATGGGATGGGATAGGGTTAAGATGGGATGGGATGGGATAGGGTTAAGATGGGATGGGATGGGATAGGGTTAAGATGGGATGGGATGGGATAGGGTTGGGATGGGATAGGATGGGATGGGATGGGTTAAGATGGGATAGGGTTGGGATGGGATGGGATGGGATAGGGTTAAGATGGGATGGGATGGGATAGGGTTAAGATGGGATGGGATGGGATAGGGTTAAGATGGGATAGGGATAGGGTTCAGATGGGATAGGATAGGGTTAAGATGGGATAGGGATAGGGTTCAGATGGGATAGGGTTAAGATGGGATAGGGTTAAGATGGGATAGGATGGGATAGGGATGGGATAGGGTTGGGATGGGATAGGGTTGGGATGGGATAGGGATGGGATGGGATAGGGTTGGGATAGGGATGGGATAGGGTTGGGATAGGGATGGGATAGGGTTGGGATGGGATAGGGTTGGGATGGGATAGGGTTGGGATGGGATAGGGTTGGGATGGGATAGGGTTAAGATGGGATAGGATGGGATAGGGTTGGGATGGGATAGGGTTGGGATAGGGTTGGGATGGGATAGGGTTGGGATGGGATAGTGTTGGGATAGGGATGGGATAGGGTTGGGATGGGATAGGGATGGGATAGGGTTGGGATGGGATAGGGTTGGGATGGGATAGGGATGGGATGGGATAGGGATGGGATAGGGATGGGATAGGGATGGGATGGGGTAGTGTTGGGATAGGGATAGGGTTGGGATGGGATAGGGTTAGGATGGGATAGGGTTGGATGGGATAGGGTTGGGATGGGATAGGGATGGGATGGGATAGGGTTGGGATGGGATAGGGTTGGGATGGGATAGGGATGGGGTTAAGATGGGATAGGATGGGATAGGGTTAGGATGGGATAGGGTTGGGATGGGATAGGATGTTTAGGATGGGATAGGGTTGGATGGGATAGGGTTAAGATGGGATGGGATGGGATAGGGTTAAGATGGGATGGGATGGGATAGGGTTAGGATGGGATAGGGTTAAGATGGGATAGGGTTAAGATGGGATAGGGTTAAGATGGGATGGGATGGGATGGGATAGGGTTAAGATGGGATAGGATGGGATAGGGTTAAGATGGGATGGGATGGGATGGGATAGGATAGGGTTGGGATGGGATAGGATGGGATGGGATGATGGGATAGGGTTGGGATGGGATGGGATGGGATAGGGTTAAGATGGGATAGGATGGGATAGGGATTAAGATGGGATAGGGATGGGATAGATGGGATGGGATAGGGTTAAGATGGGATAGGGATAGGGTTCAGATGGCATAGGGTTGGGATGGGATAGGGTTAAGATGGGATAGGATGGGATAGGGTTAAGATGGGATAGGGTTGGGATGGGATAGGGTTGGGATGGGATAGGGTTGGGATAGGGTTGGGATGGGATAGTGTTGGGATGGGATAGGGTTGGGATGGGATAGGGTTGGGATGGGATAGGGTTGGGATAGATGGGATAGGGTTGGGATGGGATAGGGTTAAGATGGGATGGGATGGGATAGGGTTATGGGATGGGATGGGATAGGGTTAAGATGGGATGGGTTGGGATGGGTTGGGATGGGATAGGGTTAAGATGGGATGGGATGGGGTGGGGTTAAGATGGGATGGGATGGGATAGGGTTAAGATGGGATGGGATGGGATAGGATGGGTTGGGATGGGATAGGATGGGTTGGGATGGGGTTAAGATGGGATAGGGTTAAGATGGGATGGGATGGGATAGGGTTAAGATGGGATGGGATGGGATAGGGTTAAGATGGGATAGGGATAGGGTTCAGATGGGATAGGATAGGGATGGGATAGGGTTAAGATGGGATAGGGATAGGGTTCAGATGGGATAGGATGGGATAGGGTTAAGATGGGATAGGGTTGGGATGGGATAGGGTTGGGATGGGATAGGGTTGGGATGGGATAGGGTTGGGATGGGATAGGGTTGGGATGGGATAGGGTTGGGATAGGGTTGGGATGGGATAGTGTTGGGATAGGGATGGGATAGGGTTGGGATGGGATAGGGTTGGGATGGGATAGGGTTGGGATGGGATAGGGTTGGGATGGGATAGAGTTGGGATAGGGATGGGATAGGGTTGGGATGGGATAGGGATGGGATAGGGTTGGGATGGGATAGGGTTGGGATGGGATAGGGATGGGATGGGATAGGGTGGGATGGGATGGGATGGATGGGATAGGGTTGGGATGGGATAGGGTTGGGATGGGATAGGGTTGGGATGGGATAGAGTTGGGATGGGATAGGGTTGGGATGGGATAGGGTTGGGATGGGATAGGGTTGGGATGGGATAGTGTTGGGATGGGATAGGGTTGGGATGGGATAGGGTTGGGATGGGATAGTGTTGGGATGGGATAGGGTTGGGTTGGGATGGGATAGGGTTGGGATGGGATAGGGTTGGGATGGGTTGGGATGGGATAGGGTTGGGATGGGATAGTGTTGGGATGGGATAGTGTTGGGATAGGGATGGGATAGGGTTGGGATGGGATAGGGATGGGATAGGGTTGGGATGGGATAGGGTTGGGATGGGATAGGGTGGGATAGGGTTGGGATGGGATAGGGTTGGGATGGGATAGTGTTGGGATAGGGTTGGGATAGGGTTGGGATGGGATAGGGTTGGGATGGGATAGGGTTGGGATGGGATAGGGTTAGGATGGGATAGGGATGGGATGGGATAGGGTTGGGATGGGATAGGGTTGGGATGGGATAGGGTTGGGATGGGATAGGGTTGGGATGGGATAGGGTTGGGATGGGATAGGGTTGGGATGGGATAGGGTTGGGATGGGATAGGGTTAGGATGGGATAGGGTTAAGATGGGATAGGATGGGATAGGGTTAGGATGGGATAGGGTTGAGATGGGATAGGATGGGATAGGGTTAGGATGGGATAGGGTTGGGATGGGATAGGATGGGATAGGGATGGGATAGGGTTGGGATGGGATAGGGTTGGGATGGGATAGATGGGATAGGATGGGATAGGGTTAAGATGGGATAGGGTTGGGATGGGATAGGATGGGATGGGATAGGGTGGGATAGGGTTAAGATGGGATAGGGATAGGGTTCAGATGGGATAGGATAGGATAGGGTTAAGATGGGATAGGGATAGGGTTCAGATGGGATAGGGTGGGATAGGGTTAAGATGGGATAGGATGGGATAGGGTTAAGATGGGATAGGGTTGGGATGGGATAGGGTTGGGATGGGATAGGGTTGGGATGGGATAGGTTGGGATAGGGATGGGATAGGGTTGGGATGGGATGGGATAGGGTTAGGATGGGATAGGGTTAGGATGGGATAGGGTTAGGATGGGATAGGGTTGGGATGGGATAGGGTTAAGATGGGATAGGATGGGATAGGGTTAAGATGGGATAGGATGGGATAGGGTTGGGATGGGATAGGGTTGGGATGGGATAGTGTTGGGATGGGATGGGATAGGGTTGGGATGGGATGGATGGGATAGGGTTGGGATGGGATAGGGTTGGGATGGGATAGAGTTGGGATGGGATAGGGATGGGATGGGATAGGGATTGGGGTTGGGATGGGATAGAGTTGGGATGGGATAGGATGGGATAGGGTTGGGATGGGTTAGGATGGGATAGGGTTAGGATGGGATAGGGTTAGGATGGGATAGGGTTGGGATGGGATAGGGATGGGATGGGATAGGGTTAGGATGGGATAGGGTTGGGATGGGATAGGGATGGGGTTAAGATGGGATGGGATGGGGTAGGGTTGGATGGGATAGGGTTGGATGGGATAGGATGGGATAGGGTTGGGATGGGATAGGGTTGATGGGATAGGGGTTAAGATGGGATGGGATGGGATAGGGTTAAGATGGGATAGGGATGGGATAGGGATGGGATGGGATGGGATAGGTTGGGATGGGATAGGGTTGATGGGATGGGATAGGGTTAAGATGGGATGGGATGGGATAGGGTTAAGATGGGATGGGATGGGATAGGGTTGGGATGGGATGGGATGGGATGGGATGGATGGGTTGGGATGGGATAGGATGGGTTGGGATGGGGTTAGATGGGATAGGGTTAAGATGGGATAGGGATGGGATAGGGTTAAGATGATAGGGATAGGGTTCAGATGGGATAGGGATGGGATGGGATAGGGTTCAGATGGCATAGGATGGGATGGGATAGGGTTAAGATGGGATAGGATGGGATAGGGTTAAGATGGGATAGGGTTGGGATGGGATAGGGTTGGGATGGGATAGGGTTAAGATAGGGTTGGGATGGGATAGGGTTGGGATGGGATAGGGTTGGGATGGGATAGGGTTGGGATGGGATAGGGTTGGGATAGGGATGGGATAGGGTTGGGATGGGATAGGGTTAAGATGGGATGGGATGGGATAGGGTTGGGATGGGATGGGATAGGGTTAAGATGGGATAGGGTTGGGATGGGATGGGATAGGGTTAAGATGGGATGGGATGGGATAGGGTTGGGATGGGATGGAATGGGATGGGTTAAGGATGGGATGGGATGGGATAGGGGGTTGGGATGGGATAGTGATGGGATGGGATGGGGTTGGGATGGGATAGGGTTAAGATGGGATGGGATGGGATAGGGTTAAGATGGGATGGGATGGGATAGGGTTAAGATGGGATGGGATAGGGTTGGGATGGGATAGGATAGGGATGATGGATGGGATAGGGTTGGGATGGGATAGGGATGATGGGATAGGGTTAAGATGGGATAGGATGGGATAGGGTTAAGATGGGATAGGGTTGGGATGGGATAGGGTTGGGATGGGATAGGGTTGGGATGGGATAGGGTTGGGATGGGATAGGGTTGGGATGGGATAGGGTTGGGATAGGGTTGGGATGGGATAGTGTTGGGATGGGATGGGTTGGGATAGGGTTGGGATGGGATAGGGTTGGGATGGGATAGGGTTGGGATGGGATAGGGTTGGGATGGGATAGTGTTGGGATGGGATAGGGTTGGGATGGGATAGGGGGATGGGATAGGGTTGGGATGGGATAGGGTTGGGATGGGATGGGATAGGGATGGGATGGGATAGGGATGGGATGGGATGGGATAGATGGGATAGGGTTGGGATGGGATAGGGTTGGGATGGGATAGGGTTGGGATGGGATAGGGTTGGGATGGGATAGGGTTGGGATGGGATAGGGTTGGGATGGGATAGGGTTGGGATGGGATAGGGTTGGGATGGGATAGGGTTGGGATGGGATAGGGTTGGGATGGGATAGTGTTGGGATGGGATAGGGTTGGGATGGGATAGGGTTGGGATGGGATAGGGTTGGGAAAGGGATGGGATGGGATAGGGTTGGGATGGGATAGGGTTGGGATGGGATAGGGTTGGGATAGGGATGGGATAGGGTTGGGATGGGATAGGATGGGATAGGGTTGGGATGGGATAGGGTTGGGATGGGATAGTGTTGGGATGGGATAGGGTTGGGATGGGATAGGGTTGGGATGGGATAGGGTTGGGATAGGGTTAGGATGGGATAGGGTTGGGATGGGATAGGGTTAGGATGGGATAGGGTTGGGATAGGGTTGGGATAGGGTTGGGATAGGGTTGGGATGGGATAGGGTTAGGATGGGATAGGGTTGGGATGGGATAGGGTTGGGATGGGATAGGGTTGGGATGGGATAGGTTGGGATGGGATAGGGTTGGGATGGGATAGGGTTGGGATGGGATAGGGTTGGGATGGGATAGGGTTGGGATGGGATAGGATGGGGTTGGGATGGGATAGGGTTGGGTTAGATGGGATGGGATAGGGTTAGGATGGGATAGGGTTAGGATGGGATAGGATGGGATAGGGTTAAGATGGGATAGGGTTGAGATGGGATAGGATGGGATAGGGTTAAGATGGGATGGGATAGGGTTAAGATGGGATAGGGTTGGGATGGGATAGGGATGGGATAGGGTTAAGATGGGATGGGATAGGGTTAAGGGTTGGGATGGGATAGGGTTAAGATGGGATAGGGTTAAGATGGGATGGGATGGGATAGGGTTAAGATGGGATGGGGGGTAGGGTTGGGATGGGATGGGATAGGGGTTATGGGTTGGGATGGGATAGGGTTGGGATGGGATAGGATGGGATAGGGTTATGGGATAGGGATGGGATAGGGATATAGGGATGGGATGGGATAGGGTTAGATGGGATAGATAGGGTTGGGATGGGATAGGATGGGATAGGGATAAGATGGGATGGGATAGGGTTGGGATGGGATAGGGTTGGGATGGGATAGGGTTGGGATGGGATAGGGGGATTTAAGATGGGATAGGGTTGGGATGGGATAGGGTTGGGATGGGATAGGGTTGGGATGGGATAGGGTTAGGGATGGATAGGGTAATGGGATAGGGTTGGGATGGGATAGGGTGGGATAGGGTTGGGATGGGATAGGGTAGGGATGGGATAGGGTTGGGATGGGGTAGGGGGGATGGGATAGGGTTGGGATGGGATAGGGTTGGGATGGGATAGGGATGGGATAGGGTTGGGATGGGATAGGGTTGGGATGGGATAGGGGGATAGGGTTGGGATGGGATAGGGTTGGGATGGGATAGGGATGGGATGGGGTTAAGATGGGATGGGATGGGATAGGGTTAAGATGGGATAGGGATGGGATAGGGTTGATGGGATAGGGATGGGATAGGGTTAAGATGGGATAGGGATGGGATAGGGTTGGATGGGATAGGTTGGGATAGGGTTAAGATTGGGATAGGATGGGATAGGGTTGGGATGGGATAGGGGGATAGGGTTGGGATGGGATAGGGTTGGGATGGGATAGGGATGGGATAGGGTTGATGGGATAGGGCTGATGGGATAGGGTTGGGATGGGATGGGATGGGATAGGGTTGGGATGGGATAGGGGGTTGGGATGGGATAGGGTTGGGATGGGATAGGGTTGGGATGGGATAGGGTTGGGATGGGATAGGGTTGGGATGGGATGGGATAGGGTTGGGATGGGATGGGGGATAGGGTTAGGATGGGATAGGGGGATGGGATAGGGTTAGGATGGGATAGGGTTGGGGGATAGGGTTGGGATGGGATAGGGTTGGGATGGGATAGGGATGGGATGGGATAGGGTTGGGATGGGATAGGGGGTTGGGATGGGATAGGATGGGATAGGGTTGGGATGGGATAGGGTTGGGATGGGATAGGGTTGGGATGGGATAGGGTTGGGATGGGATAGGGATGGGATAGGGTTGGGATGGGATAGGGTTGGGATGGGATAGGGTTGGGATGGGATAGGGTTGGGATGGGATAGGGTTGGGATGGGGTAGGGTTGGGATGGGATGGGATAGGGTTGGGATTAGGGATGGGATAGGGTTGGGATGGGATAGGGTTGGGATAGGGTTGGGATGGGATAGGGTTGGGATGGGATGGGATAGGGATGGGATAGGGTTGGGATGGGATAGGGTTGGGATGGGATAGGGTTGGGATGGGATAGGGTTGGGATGGGATAGGGTTGGGATGGGATAGGGTTGGGATGGGATAGGGTTGGGATGGGGTAGTGGGATGGGATAGGGTTGGGATGGGATGGGATGGGATAGGGTTGGGATGGGATAGGGTTGTATGGGATAGGGTTGGGATGGGATGGGATGGGATAGGGTTGGGATAGGGTTGGGATAGGGTTGGGATGGGATAGGGTTGGGATGGGATAGGGTTGGGATGGGATGGGATGGGATGGGATAGGGTTGGGATGGGATAGGGTTGGGATAGGGTTGGGATGGGATAGGGTTGGGATGGGATAGGGGGTTGGGATAGGGTTGGGATGGGATAGGGTTGGGATGGGGGTTGGGGGGATAGGGATGGGATAGGGTTGGGATGGGATAGGGATGGGATAGGGTTGGGATGGGATAGGGTTGGGATGGGATAGGGTTGGGATGGGATAGGGTTGGGATGGGATAGGGTTGGGATGGGATAGGGTTGGGATGGGATAGGGTTGGGATGGGATGGGATAGGGTTGGGATGGGATAGGGTTGGGATAGGGTTGGGATGGGGTTGGGATGGGATAGGGTTGGGATGGGATAGGGTTGGGATAGGGTTGGGGTTGGGATGGGATAGGGTTGGGATAGGGTTGGGATGGGATAGGGTTGGGATGGGATAGTATGGGATAGGGTTGGGATGGGATAGGGTTGGGATGGGATAGGGATGGGATAGGGTTGGGATAGGGTTGGGATGGGATAGGGTTGGGATGGGATAGGGATGGGATAGGGTTGGGATGGGATAGGGTTGGGATGGGATAGTGTTGGGATAGGGTTGGGATGGGATAGATTGGGATGGGGTTGGGATGGGATAGGGTTGGGATGGGATAGGGATTGGGATGGGATAGGGTTGGGATGGGATAGGGTTGGGATGGGATAGGGGGATGGGATAGGGTTGGATGGGATAGGGTTGGGATGGGATAGGGTTGGGATGGGATAGGGTTGGGATGGGATAGGTTGGGATGGGATAGTGTTGGGATGGGATAGGGTTGGGATGGATAGGGTTGGGATGGGATAGGGTTGGGATGGGATAGGGATGGGATAGGGTTGGGATAGGGTTGGGATAGGGTTGGGATGGGATAGGGATGGGATAGGGATGGGATAGGGTTGGGATGGGATAGGGTTGGGATAGGGTTAGGATGGGATAGGGATGGGATAGGGTTGGGATGGGATAGGGTTGGGATGGGATAGGGTTGGGATGGGATAGGGATTAAGGATGGGATGGGATGGGTTGGGATGGGATAGGGTTGGGATAGGGTTGGGATAGGGTTGGGATGGGATAGGGTTGGGATGGGATAGGGTTGGGATGGGATGGGTTGGGATGGGATAGGGTGGGATGGGATAGGGTTGGGATGGGATAGGGTTGGGATGGGATAGGGTTGGGGGTTGGGATGGGATAGGGTTGGGATGGGATAGGGTTGGGATGGGATGGGATAGGGATGGGATAGGGTTGGGATGGGATAGGGTTGGGATGGGATAGGGTTGGGATGGGATAGGGTTGGGATGGGATAGGGTTAAGATGGGATGGGATGGGATAGGGTTGGGATGGGATAGGGTTGGGATGGGATAGGGTTGGGATGGGATAGGGTTGGGATGGGATAGGGTTGGGATGGGATAGGGTTGGGATGGGATAGGTTGGGATGGGGTTGGGATGGGATAGGGTTGGGATGGGATAGGGTTGGGATGGGATAGGGTTGGGATGGGATAGGGTTGGGATGGGATAGGGATGGGATGGGTTGGGATGGGATAGGGTTGGGATGGGATAGGGTTGGGATAGGGTGGGATAGGGTTGGGATGGGATAGGGTTGGGATGGGATAGGATGGGTTGGGATGGGATAGGGTTGGGATGGGGTGGGATGGGATGGGTTGGGATAGGGTTGGGATGGGATAGGGTTGGGATGGGATAGGTTGGGATGGGATAGGGTTGGGATGGGATAGTGTTGGGATGGGATTGGGAGGGTTGGGATGGGATAGGGATGGGATAGGGTTGGGATGGGATAGGGTGGGATTTGGGATGGGATAGGGTTGGGATGGGATAGAGTTGGGATGGGGTTGGGATGGGATAGGGATAGGGTTGGGATGGGATAGGGTTGGGATGGGATAGGTTGGGATGGGATAGGGTTGGGATGGGATAGGGATAGGTTGGGATGGGATAGGGTTGGGATGGGATAGGGTTGGGATGGGGGTTGGGATGGGATAGGGGGATGGGATGGGATAGGGATTAGGATGGGATAGGGTTGGGATGGGATAGGGTTAGGATGGGATAGGGTTAGGATGGGATAGGGTTGGGATGGGATAGGGTTGGGATAGGGTTATGGGATAGGGTTAAGATGGGATAGGGGGATAGGGTTAGGATGGGATAGGGTTAAGATGGGATAGGATAGGGGGATGGGATAGGGTTAGGGATGGGATAGGGTTAAGATGGGATAGGGTTAAGATGGGATAGGGTTAGGGATGGGATAGGGTTGGGATGGGATAGGTTAAGATGGGATAGGGATGGGATAGGGTTGGGATGGGATGGGGTTGGGATGGGATAGGGTTGGGATGGGATAGGGTTGGGATGGGATAGGGTTGGGATGGGATAGGGTTGGGATGGGATAGGGTTAGGATGGGATAGGGTTGGGATGGGATAGGGTTGGGATGGGATAGGTTGGGATGGGATAGGGTTGGGATGGGATAGGGTTGGGATGGGATAGTGATGGGATAGGGATTGGGATGGGATAGGGTTGGGATGGGATAGGGTTGGGATGGGATAGGATGGGATGGGATAGGGGGATAGGGTTGGGATGGGATAGGGTGGGATAGGGATGGGATAGGGTTGATGGGATAGGTTGGGATGGGATAGGGTTGGGATGGGATAGGGATGGGATGGGATAGGTTGGGATGGGATAGGGTTAAGGGATGGGATTGGGTTGGGATAGATGGGATAGGGTTGGGATGGGATAGAGGTTAGATGGGATAGGGATGGGGGATGGGATAGGGATGGGATAGGGTTGAGATGGGATAGGGATTGAGATGGGATAGGGTTGGGATGGGATAGGGTTGGGATGGGATAGTGTTAAGATGGGGTTGGGATGGGATAGGGTTGGGATGGGATAGGGTTGGGATAGGGTTGGGATGGGATAGATGGTTGGGATGGGATAGGGTTGGGATAGGGTTGGGATGGGATAGGGTTGGGATGGGATAGGGATGGGGGATAGGGTTGAGATGGGATAGGGTTGGGATGGGATAGGGTTGAGATGGGATAGGGTTGAGATGGGATAGGGTTGGGATGGGATAGGGTTAAGATGGGGTGGGATGGGATAGGGTTGGGATGGGGTTGGGATGGGATAGGGTTGGGATGGGATAGGGATGGGATGGGATAGGGTTGGGATGGGATAGGGTTGGGATGGGATAGGGTTGGGATAGATGGGATAGGGTTGGGATGGGATAGGGTTGGGATGGGATAGGGTTGGGATGGGATAGGGTTGGGATGGGATAGGATTGGGTTGGGATAGGGTTGGGATAGGGTTGGGATGGGATAGGGTTGGGATGGATAGGGGGATAGGGTTGGGATGGGATGGGATGGGGTTGGGATGGGATAGGGATGGGATAGGGTTGGGGTGGGATGGGATAGGGTTGGGATAGGGTTGGATGGGATAGGGTTGGGATGGGATAGGGTTGGGATAGGGTTGGGATGGGATAGGGTTGGGATGGGATAGGGTGGGATAGGGTTGGGATAGGGTTGGGATGGGGTTGGGATAGGGTTGGGATGGGATAGGGTTGGGATGGGATAGGGATGGGATAGGGTTGGGATGGGATAGGGATGGGATAGGGTTGGGATAGGGTTGGGATGGGATGGGATGGGATAGGGTTGGGATGGGATAGGGTTGGGATGGGATAGGGTTGGGATGGGATGGGATGGGATAGGGTTAAGATGGGATAGGGTTGGGATGGGATGGGATGGGATTGGGTTGGGATGGGATAGGGTTGGGATGGGATGGGATGGGATAGGGTTGGGATGGGATAGGGTGGGATAGGGTTGGGATAGGGTTGGGATAGGGTTGGGATGGGATAGGGTTGGGATGGGATAGGGTTGGGATGGGATGGGATGGGATAGGGTTGGGATGGGATGGGATAGGGTTGGGATGGGATGGGATAGGGTTAAGATGGGATAGGGTGGGATAGGGTTGGGATAGGGTTGGGATGGGATAGGGTTGGGATAGGGTTGGGATGGGATAGGGTTGGGATGGGATAGGGATGGGATAGGGATGGGATGGGATGGGATAGGGTTGGGATGGGGTTGGGATGGGATAGGGTTGGATGGGATTGGGATGGGATAGGGTTGGGATGGGATGGGATGGGATAGGGATGGGATAGGGATGGGATAGGGTTGGGATGGGATAGGGTTGGGATGGGATAGGGTTGGGATGGGATAGGATGGGATAGGGTTGGGATAGGGTTGGGATGGGATAGGGTTGGGATGGGATAGGGTTGGGATGGGATAGGGTTGGGATGGGATAGGGTTGGGATAGGGTTGGGATGGGATAGGGTTGGGATAGATATAGGGTTGGGATGGGATAGGGTTGGGATGGGGTAGGGATGGGATGGGATAGGGATGGGATAGGGTTGGGATGGGATGGGATAGGGTTGGGATAGGGATGGGATAGGGTTGGGATGGGATAGGGTTGGGATGGGATAGGATGGGATGGGATAGGGTTGGGATGATGGGATAGGGATGGGATGGGATAGGGTTGATGGGATGGGATGGGATAGGGATGGGATAGGGTTGGGATGGGATAGGGTTGGGGTTGGGATGGGATGGGATGGGGTTGGGATGGGTTGGGATAGTGTTGGGATGGGGTTGGGATGGGATAGGGTTGGGATAGGGGTTGGGATGGGATAGGGTTGGGATGGGATAGGATGGGATGGGGTTGGGATGGGATG
The DNA here is from genome assembly GCF_036934945.1 of Oncorhynchus masou masou. Classification (NCBI taxonomy): domain Eukaryota; kingdom Metazoa; phylum Chordata; class Actinopteri; order Salmoniformes; family Salmonidae; genus Oncorhynchus; species Oncorhynchus masou. The sequence goes on from NC_088219.1 coordinate 169,807, forward strand.
GGGTGTGGGATGGGATAGGATGGGATAGGGATAGGGTTGGGATGGATGGGATAGGGTTGGGATGGGATAGGGTTGGGATGGGGGATAGGGTTGGGATGGGATAGTGTTGGGATGGGATAGGGGTTGGGATGGGATAGGGTTGGGATAGGGTTGGGATGGGATAGGGTTGGGATGGGATAGGGTTAGGATGGGATAGGGTTGGGATGGGATGGGATAGGGTTAAGGGATGGGATAGGGTTGGGATGGGATAGGGTTGGGATGGGATAGGGTTGGGATGGGATAGGAGGGTTGGGATGGGATAGGGTTGGGATGGGATAGGGATGGGATGGGATAGGGTTGAGATGGGATAGGGTTGGGATGGGATAGGGTTGAGATGGGATAGGGTTGATATGGGGTTGGGATGGGATAGGGTTGGGATGGGATAGTGTTGGGATGGGATAGTGTTGGGATGGGATAGTGTTGGGATGGGATAGGGATAAGATGGGTTGGGATGGGATAGGGTTGGGATGGGATAGGGTTGGGATGGGATAGGGTTGGGATGGGATTGGGATGGGATAGGGTTGGGATGGGGTTGGGTTGGGATAGGGTTGAGATGGGGTTGGGATGGGATAGGGTTGGGATAGTGTTGGGATGGGATAGTGTTAAGATGGGGTTGGGATGGGATAGGGTTGGGATGGGGTTGGGATGGGATAGGGTTGGGATGGGATAGGGTTGGATGGGGTTGGGATGGGATAGGGTTGGGATAGTGTTGGGATGGGATAGTGTTGGGATGGGATAGGGTTGATGGGGTTGGGATGGGATAGGGTTAAGATGGGGTTGGGATGGGATAGGGTTGGGATAGTGTTGGGATGGGATAGTGTTAAGATGGGGTTGGGATGGGATAGGGTTGGGATAGGTTGGGATGGGATAGGGATGGATGGGATAGGGATGGGATAGTGTTAAGATGGGGTTGGGATGGGATAGGGTTGGGATGGGGTTGGGATGGGATAGGGTTGAGATGGGATAGGATGGGATAGGGTTGAGATGGGATAGGACGGGATAGGGTTAGGGATGGGGTTGGGATGGGATAGGGTTGGGATAGTGTTGGGATGGGATAGTGTTAAGATGGGGTTGGGATGGGATAGGGTTGGGATGGGGTTGGGATGGGATAGGGTTGGGATGGGATAGGGTTAAGATGGGGTTGGGATGGGATAGGGTTGGGATGGGTTGGGATGGGATAGGGTTGGGATGGGATAGGGTTGAGATGGGATAGGGTTGGGATGGGATAGGGTTGAGATGGGATAGGGTTGGGATGGGATAGTGTTGGGATGGGATAGTGTTAAGATGGGGTTGGGATGGGATAGGGTTGGGATGGGGTTGGGATGGGATAGGGTTGGGATGGGATAGGGTTGGGATAGGGTTGGGATGGGATAGTGTTAAGATGGGGTTGGGATGGGATAGGGTTGGGATGGGATAGGGTTGGGATGGGATAGGGTTGGGATGGGATAGGGTTGGGATAGTGTTGGGATGGGATAGTGTTAAGATGGGGTTGGGATGGGATAGGGTTGGGATGGGGGTTGGGATAGGGATAGTGTTGGGATGGGATAGTGTTAAGATGGGGTTGGGATGGGATAGAGTTGGGATGGGGTTGGGATGGGATAGGGTTGGGATGGGATAGGGATGGGATAGGGTTGAGATGGGATAGGGTTGGGATGGGATAGGGTTGGGATGGGATAGGGTTGGGATAGTGTTGGGATGGGATAGTGTTAAGATGGGGTTGGGATGGGATAGAGTTGGGATGGGATAGGGTTGGGATAGTGTTGGGATGGGATAGTGTTAAGATGGGGTTGGGATGGGATAGGGTTGGGATGGGATAGGGTTGAGATGGGATAGGGTTGGGATAGGTTGGGATGGGATAGTGTTAAGATGGGGTTGGGATGGGATAGGGTTGGGATGGGATAGGGTTGGGATAGTGTTGGGATGGGATAGTGTTAAGATGGGGTTGGGATGGGATAGGGTTGGGATGGGGATGGGATGGGATAGGGTTGGGATGGGATAGGGTTGGGATAGGGTTGAGATGGGATAGGGTTGGGATGGGATAGGGTTGGGATGGGATAGGGTTGAGATGGGATTGTTGGGATGGGATAGTGTTAAGATGGGGTTGGGATGGGATAGGGTTGGGATGGGGTTGGGATGGGATAGGGTTGGGATGGGATAGGGATGGGATGGGATAGGGTTGGGATAGTGTTGGGATGGGGATAGTGTTGGGATGGGATAGTGTTAAGATGGGGTTGGGATGGGATAGAGTTGGGATGGGATAGGGTTGGGATAGTGTTGGGATGGGATAGTGTTGGGATGGGATAGTGTTGGGATGGGATAGTGTTGGGATGGGATAGGGTTGGGATGGGATAGGGTTGGGATGGATGGGATGGGGTTGGGATGGGATAGTGTTGGGATGGGATAGGGTTGGGATGGGATAGTGTTGGGATGGGATAGTGTTGGGATGGGATAGTGTTGGGATGGGGTTGGGATGGGATAGGGTTGGGATAGGGTTGGGATAGGGTTAGGATGGGATAGGGTTAAGATGGGATAGGGTTAAGATGGGATAGGGTTAAGATGGGATAGGGTTGGATGGGATAGGGTTAGGATGGGATAGGGTTAGGATGGGATAGGGTTAGGATGGGATAGGGTTAGGATGGGATAGGGTTAGGGTAGGGATAGGGTTAAGATGGGATAGGGTTGGATGGGATAGAGTTGGGATGGGATAGGGTTAGGATGGGATAGGATGGGATAGGGTTAAGATGGGATAGGGTTGGGATGGGATAGGGGTTAAGATGGGATAGGGTTAAGATGGGATAGGATGGGATAGGGTTAAGATGGGATAGGGTTGGGATGGGATAGGGTTAAGATGGGATAGGATGGGATAGGGTTAAGATGGGATAGGATGGGATAGGGTTAAGATGGGATAGGGTTGGGATAGGGTTAAGATGGGATAGGGTTAAGATGGGATAGGGTTAAGATGGGATAGGATGGGATAGGGTTGGTATGGGGTAGTGTTGGGATGGGATAGGGTTGGGATGGGATAGTGTTGGGATGGGATAGAGTTGGGATAGGATAGGGTTAAGATGGGATAGGGTTAGGATGGGATAGGGTTAGGATGGGATAGGGTTAAGATGGGATAGGGTTAAGATGGGATAGGATGGGATAGGGTTAAGATGGGATAGGATGGGATAGGATTTGTATTTATTGTGGATCCCCATTAGCCAAGGCAGCAACTACTCTTCCTGAGGTCCAGCAAAATTAAGGCAGTTATACAATTTTCAAAAATTACAATACACATGCCGTGTGGGGTATGTATGGGTGTCCGAACTGCGTGCTAGTATTTTAAAAACAGACAGCTCGGTACCTTCAACTTATCAAAACTTCTTACAAAAACAAATGAGCAGGTCAATCTCTCCTCCACATTGAGCCAGGAGAGATTGACATGCACGTCATTAATGTTAGCTCTCCGTGTACATCCAAAGGCCAGCCATGTTGCCCTGTTCTGAGGCAACTGCAATTTTCCCAAGTCCCTCTTTGTGGCACATGACCACACGACTGAACTGATATCCGTTTGAGACAAAACTAAGGCCTGTAGGACCTGCCTTGTTGATAGTGCTGTTAAGAAGGTAGAAACTAGGGCCTGTAGGACCTGCCTTGTTGATAGTGCTGTTAAGAAGGTAGAAACTAGGGCCTGTAGGACCTGCCTTGTTGATAGTGTTGTTGAGAAGGTAGAATTTATTATGGACAGACTTCTCCCCATCTTAGCTACTGTTGTATCAATGTTTTGACCAGGACAGTTTTACAATCCAGTGTTACTCCAAGCACTTTAGTCACCTCAATTTGCTCAATTTCCACATTATTCATTATGAGATGTAGTTGAGGTTTAGTGAATGATTGGTCCCAAATACAATGCTTTTAGTTTTGTAAATATTTTGGACTATCTTATTTCTTGCCACAAACTGAAACTAACTGCAGCTCTGGAGTCGTTTCAGTCGCTGTGGTACAGAGCCTTGTATTCATGCCTCTTGGTGTTTTTCCTATTTTGTTGCATCACATCCTGTAATTTAAATGTATTTTTATTTGGAGATCATGTCATGGACATACACAAAAATCTAAACTGGTAAAGTGAAAAAAAAAACTGGTGTGTGTATATGTATTCACCCTCTTTGCTATGAAGCCCCTAAATAAGATCTGGTGCAATCAATTACCTCCATAAGTCACATAATTAGTTAAATAAAGTCCACCTGTGTGGAATCTAAGTGTCACATGATCGGTCACATGATCTCAGTATATATATATATATATACACCTGTTCTGAAAGGCCCCAGAGTCTACAACACCATCCACATACATAGACCCTCTGAATTTACTCAAAGCCAGTGGCATGTCATTAGTAAAAATTGAAAAAGCAAGGGGCCCTAGACGGCTGCCCATTATATTTGAGAGGCTTCTATTAAAGAAAACCATCTGTGTTCTGTTAGACAAGTAAATATTTATCCACATTATAGCAGGGGGTGTAAAGCCATAACACATACGTTTTTCCAGCAGCAGACTATGATCGATAATGTCAAAAGCCACACTGAAGTCTAACAAGACAGCACCAACAATTATTTAATCATCAATTCTCACAGCCAATCTTCAGTAATTTGTGTAAGTGCTGTGCTTGTTGAGCATCCTTCTCTATAAGCATGCTGACGGTCTTTTGTCAATTTGTTTACAGTAAAATAGCATTGTATCTAGTCAAACACCATTTTTTCCAGAAGTTTACTAAGGGTTGGTAACAGGCTGATTGGTTGGCTATTTGAGCCAGTGAAGGGGGCTTTACTATTCTTGGGTAGCGGAATGACTTTAGCTTAAGATAGGTTAGGATGGGTGTCCCTGGGGAAGAAAAGTTTGAAGACCCCTGGTAGTGTATTTACCCGTTCAGTATACAGGCCTGGGGTAGTATTTTAGCCTAGTATAGTGTAGCTATAGTAGTAGTCGTATAGTATTGTATAGTGGTAGTGTAGTTACCCGTTCAGTATACAGGCCTGGGGTAGTATTTTAGCCTAGTATAGTGTAGCTATAGTAGTAGTCGTATAGTATTGTATAGTGGTAGTGTAGTTACCCGTTCAGTATACAGGCCTGGGGTAGTATTTTAGCCTAGTATAGTGTAGCTATAGTAGTAGTCGTATAGTATTGTATAGTGGTAGTGTAGTTACCCTTTCTCATTGTCAGCGGGCAGCAGTCTCTTCTCTGAGCCCCCTACTGCCAGAATACAGGCCTGGGGAGGGTTAATGATGGCTGAGAAGTTCTTGACACCAAACATTCCCAGGTTAGAGATGGTAAACGTGCCTCCCTGAAATGCACAGTTTTAGAGGATTCAACTCCTGGAACCTGTGGGACCAACTAATGTTGCAGAAGTGTTTAACACATTTGTTTTTAGTGTGTAATCATTTGTTTTTAGTGTGTAATCATTTGTTTTTAGAGTGTAATCATTTGTTTTTAGTGTGTAGTTGGTAGTTACCTGGAACTCGTGTGGCTGTAGTTTCCCGTCGCGGGCCTTGGCAGCCAGGGCTGAGACATCAGAGCTGATAGCAGCCAGTCCCTTGGTGTGGGCGTTGAACACGATGGGCGTTATCAGACCGTTGGGTGTACTCACCGCCACACTCACGTCCACCACATGGTTCCTACACACACACACACACACACACACACACACACACACACACACACACACACACACACACACACACACACACTCTCTAAAACTTGACCTATTCAAAAATGTGTTTTTGGGTGGTGTGACGTGAGTGGGTGTGGTGTGAAACGCAAGACACAAACAACTGGATTTGTTATCCCCTTCATGCCCTGCCTCCAGTCCACTTACCGATATCTGAACAAGAGAGCCTCATCGAAATTGCAACAAGCAGATTTTTGGATAGGGCTTCGCTCAGAGTATCCTACCCTTGGCAAATCATGCTGTTAAGACACTGAGATGCCCTTTGCAACCACATACCTATGTGAGGGTGGATTCACGAGCATGAAAACTAGATACAGGCACAGACTGTGTTTAGAAAGTGATTGAAGACTGAGTATGCACTATTGTAAAGTGGCTGTTCCACTGGATGTCAGAAGGTGAATTCACCAATTTGTAAGTCGCTCTGGATAAGAGCGTCTGCTAAATGACTTAAATGTAAATGAGTAATCTGTGGTGAGTTATTCACAATTTTTGATGAACAAATAAGGTTTCACATGTAAGATGTCTAAACAAAGAGCAAAATGATTGATTATTATTATATAATTATTTGTGCCCTGGTCCTATAAAATCTCTTTGTCACTTCCCACGAGCCTGGTTGTGACAAAAACTCAGTCATTCTTATGAGTAATACATGTATCGTATAGTGGCAGGACCGGCAGCGTAGCCTCGTGGTTAGAGCGTTGGACTAGCAACAGACCGAGTTCGAATCCCCGAGCTGACAAGGTACAAATCTGTCGTTCTGTCCCTGAACAAGGCAGTCGACCCACTGTTCCTAGGCCGTCATTGAAAATAAGAATTTGTTCTTAACTGACTTGCCTAGTAAAATAAAAATAATAAAGTATAGTGTGTGTGTGGCAGGCTTACACTGATGGCAAAAACAACAGTTGAGACTACGCTGACCCTGGTGCTAGAGGGGGTACAGCTGACCCTGGTTCTAGAGGGGGTACAGCTGGAGGTTAAAGCGTTTGGGAATCACTGCTCTAGAGCACAAAAAAAACTATACATACTTCGGCCTAAACATCAGCACCACAGGTAACTTCCACAAAGCTGTGAACGATCTCAGACAAGGCAAGAGGTGCCTTCTATGCCATCAAAATGAACATAAAATTCGACATACCAACTAGAATCTGGCTAAAAATACTTGAATCAGGTATAGATGATTGTGAGGTCTGGGGTCCGCTCACTAACCAAGAATTCACAAAATGGGCCAAACACCAAATTGAGACTCTGCATGCAGAATTCCGCAAAAATATCCTCTGTGTACAACGTAAAACACCAAATAATGCATGCAGAGCAGAATTAGACCAATACCCACTAATGATTAAAATCCAGAAAATAGCCGTTAAATTCTACAACCACCTAAAAGAAAGCAATTCAAACCTTCCCTCAGATTACACAGATCCACAAAGAATTTGAAAACTAAGCCAATAATGATAAACTCTCATATCTACTGGGTGAAATACCACAGTGAGCCATCACAGCAGCAAGATGTGTGACCTGTTGCCACAAGAAAAGAGCAACCAGTGAAGAACAAACACCAGGGTAAAAACATATGTGTCCATTGCCAATAAAGCTCTTGAGAGACAGAGAGACAAGGGGAGACAGAGAGACAAGGGGAGTCAGAGAGACAAGGGGAGTCAGAGAGACAAGGGGAGTCAGAGAGACAAGGGGAGTCAGAGAGACAAGGGGAGTCAGAGAGACAAGGGGAGTCAGAGAGACAAGGGGAGTCAGAGAGACAAGGGGAGTCAGAGAGACAAGGGGAGACAGAGAGACAAGGGGAGACAGAGAGAAAGAGGTAGAGTATATACTCACTGTCGGATGACAGAGTCAAGCCATTGTGAGTTGGCTTCCGGGACCTTGAGGCAGGCCAGAGAGCTGGCTTTAATGATGAAATCATTCACACTCAGCTTGATGTTCTGGGCCTTTACCTCCTAGGAAGGAGAGTAGAGTATTACTTTAATAATCCCAATTTGGGAAATTGTTTTATTTGAAACTGGAAATAAATTGGTCTCGCTGTAATCAATGAAAGCAGCTACATTCCTGCCGTTGCATTTCCCCCCCAGAATAAGATAAAAAATAAAATTTTTTATTGTCTGCTACTGATGCTTGGCTCGGAGCTGTAGAAAGCGGGGAAGAAACCTATGGTCACTGGTGGAAACATGAAATCAGCTGATACAAATGGACCAATAGAGATTATTTGGGAGGTTGGTGGAAAGTAACATATGAAATCAGATTATATAATAGGCCAATAGAGATAACTTTGGAGGTTGTAATGAACATGTCAGTTGTTGTGATTTAATTGATTAAATAGGCTTCAAAAGGACTCAGTTAAATGACAAGTTTTTAGGCTTGCCCCTTGTCAGCGATAGCTCTTTTCTTTGGTTGTTTGTCATGACTGTGGGTGCTTGAATTTACGCATACTTGAGTCCTTTCATATTTCCTGATGAAGAACTGTGGATCGATGTATCCACCTAAGCAGATTTCCATTGACGGGATTGTGCTCTGTGACAGTGTATGTAGCACCTGAAATACTGAGTGTTGATGCTGCACTGGCGTCAAGAACCAATGTTTCTCCAAGTAGCATGTCGTTTTTAAATGTGTGCATGCTTCTCTCCTCCGAGAGAACAACGGCTGATTCAAAGGGGGTGTGGCGGATTTCAAAACGCTTCTGTGATAGGGAACTCTATATACACACACACACACACACACACACGAGTATCCTTAGTCTCCTTAGCCTCCTTTCGACTATTGATTATTAATTCATTAACACTCTCCTACATAAGACCACCATTTACCGGATCACGGAGTAGTTGAGGAGAGGATAGACTTTTCCCAGAATCTCACAATATCTCTCCGAGGCATGCTTAGAAACTCATCCAGGTGCTGGGGATCAAACTGACAGGTCATTTATATTGATAGAGCCCCACAAGGTACAGATGGACCCAGGTAACCTCTCTACTAAGGAAGCTGAGTCCTGTCTATTCACAGAGTAAGGGTTAGACAGACAGACTCACAGCATTGAGCTCCGTGCGTAGTTCCAGGACTTGGTCCATGTTGACGTCAACAGACAGGTAGTAGTGGGGAATGGTCTGTTTAGACTGCATCAACCTCTGGGCTATCACCTAGGTAACAACAATAACAATATCACCTGGACACACAGAACAATGTTTAACATAATGGTGAAGATATCTTTCAGATATGTAGGTAACTGGTGTGTGTACGTGTGTTAGTGGTGAGCGATTGGTGCGTTTTGAGGTCGGTTCAGTTTCCACGATGAACCACGATTATTTTTAAAACATTAAATGTATTATGAAATAATGACAAGAAGATTTGACTATTTTAATGAAAATTCCATTGCCAATTTTTCAGTTGAGTAGATTACTTTGTTTTTATTTGATGACTTTATTATATTTAATTTCTTAGTCATCATCTCATCAGAGGCAGTATCAGCCAGACAACCATCTAAAATGATCTCTGTGCTCACCAATACAGTCTTTAGTCCTCCAATTCGCCAGACAGTCTTTAGCCCTCCTATTCGTCTTTAGCCTTCCTATTCACCAGACAGTATTTAGTCCTCCTATTCACCAGACAGTCTTTAGCCCTCCTATTCACCAGACAGTCTTTAGCCCTCCTATTCACCAGACAGTCTTTAGCCTTCCTATTCACCAGACAGTCTTTACCAGTACAGTCTTTAGCCTTCCTATTCACCAGACAGTCTTTAGCCTTCCTATTCACCAGACAGTCTTTAGCCTTCCTATTCACCAGACAGTCTTTAGCCTTCCTATTCACCAGACAGTCTTTAGCCTTCCTATTCACCAGACAGTCTTTAGCCCTCCTATTCACCAGTACAGTCTTTAGCCCTCCTATTCACCAGACAGTCTTTAGCCCTCCTATTCACCAGACAGTCTTTAGCCTTCCTATTCACCAGACAGTCTTTAGCCTTCCTATTCACCAGACAGTCTTTAGCCTTCCTATTCACCAGACAGTCTTTAGCCCTCCTATTCGCCAGACAGTCTTTAGCCCTCCTATTCGCCAGACAGTCTTTAGCCCTCCTATTCGCCAGACAGTCTTTAGCCTCCTATTCACCAGACAGTCTTTAGCCCTCCTATTCACCAGACAGTCTTTAGCCCTCCTATTCACCAGACAGTCTTTAGCCTTCCTATTCACCAGACAGTCTTTAGCCCTCCTATTCACCAGAGTCTTTAGCCTTCCTATTCACCAGACAGTCTTTAGCCTCCTATTCACCAGACAGTCTTTAGCCTCTCCTATTCACCAGACAGTCTTTAGCCCTCCTATTCACCAGAACAGTCTTTAGCCTCCTATTCACCAGAACAGTCTTTAGCCTTCCTATTCACCAGACAGTCTTTAGCCTCCTATTCACCAGACAGTCTTTAGCCTTCCTATTCACCAGAGTCTTTAGCCCTTATTCACCAGACAGTCTTTAGCCTTCCTATTCACCAGACAGTCTTTAGTCTTTCACCAGACAGTCCCTCCTATTCACCAGACAGTCTTTAGCCCTCCTATTCACCAGACAGTCTTTAGCCTTCCTATTCACCAGACAGTCTTTAGCCCTCCTATTCACCAGACAGTCTTTAGCCTTCCTAGAACAGTCTTTAGCCCTCCTATTCACCAGACAGTCTTTAGCCCTCCTATTCACCAGACAGTCAGTCTTTAGCCCTCCTATTCGCCAGACAGTCTTTAGCCCTCCTATTCGCCAGACAGTCTTTAGCCCTCCTATTCGACAGTCAGATTCAGTCTTTAGCCCTCCTATTCGCCAGACAGTCTTTAGCCCTCCTATTCGCCAGACAGTCTTTAGCCCTCCTATTCGCCAGACAGTCTTTAGCCCTCCTATTCACCAGACAGTCTTTAGCCTTCCTATTCACCAGACAGTCTTTAGCCCTCCTATTCACCAGACAGTCTTTAGCCCTCCTATTCACCAGACAGTCTTTAGCCCTCCTATTCACCAGACAGTCTTTAGCCCTCCTATTCACCAGAACAGTCTTTAGCCCTCCTATTCACCAGACAGTCTTTAGCCCTCCTATTCACCAGACAGTCTTTAGCCTTCCTATTCACCAGACAGTCTTTAGCCTTCCTATTCACCAGACAGTCTTTAGCCTTCCTATTCACCAGACAGTCTTTAGCCTTCCTATTCACCAGACAGTCTTTAGCCCTCCTATTCACCAGACAGTCTTTAGCCCTCCTATTCACCAGACAGTCTTTAGCCCTCCTATTCACCAGACAGTCTTTAGCCTTCCTATTCACCAGACAGTCTTTAGCCTTCCTATTCACCAGACAGTCTTTAGCCCTCCTATTCACCAGACAGTCTTTAGCCTTATTCCTCTTTAGCCATTCACCAGACAGTCTTTAGCCTTCCTATTCACCAGACAGTCTTTAGCCCTCCTATTCACCAGACAGTCTTTAGCCCTCCTATTCACCAGACAGTCTTTAGCCTTTAGCTCCTATTCACCAGACAGTCTTTAGCCCTCCTATTCACCAGACAGTATTCACCAGACAGTCTTTAGCCCTCCTATTCACCAGACAGTCTTTAGCCCTCCTATTCACCAGACAGTCTTTAGCAGTCTTTAGCCTCCTATTCACCAGACAGTCTTTAGTCTTTCACCAGCCTTTAGCCCTCCTATTCACCAGACAGTCTTTAGCCTTTAGCTCCTATTCACCAGACAGTCTTTAGCCCTCCTATTCACCAGACAGTCTTTAGCCCTCCTATTCACCAGACAGTCTTTAGCCCTCCTATTCACCAGACAGTCTTTAGCCCTCCTATTCACCAGACAGTCTTTATTCACCAGACAGTCTTTAGCCCTATTCACCAGACAGTCTTTATTCCTATTCCAGACAGTCTTTAGCCCTCCTATTCACCAGACAGTCTTTAGCCCTCCTATTCACCAGACAGTCTTTAGCCCTCCTATTCACCAGACAGTCTTTAGCCCTCCTATTCACCAGACAGTCTTTAGCCCTCCTATTCACCAGACAGTCTTTAGCCCTCCTATTCACCAGATTCACCAGTCTTTAGCCCTCCTATTCACCAGACAGTCTTTAGCCCTCCTATTCACCAGACAGTCTTTAGCCTTCCTATTCACCAGACAGTCTTTAGCCCTCCTATTCACCAGAGTCTTTAGCCTTCCTATTCACCAGAGTCTTTAGCCTTCCTATTCACCAGAGTCTTTAGCCTTCCTATTCACCAGAGTCTTTAGCCTTCCTATTCACCAGAGTCTTTAGCCTTCCTATTCACCAGACAGTCTTTAGCCTTCCTATTCACCAGAGTCTTTAGCCTTCCTATTCACCAGAGTCTTTAGCCTTCCTATTCACCAGACAGTCTTTAGTCCTCCTATTCACCAGACAGTCTTTAGTCCTCCTATTCACCAGACAGTCTTTAGTCATCGTATTTAGCTAGCCTGTCTAAATTTACTGCAGAGCTGTCTGCCCTTATTTTTATTTAACCTTTATTTAACTAGGCAAGTCAGTTTAAGAACAAATTATTTATAACAATGATGGCCTGCCCCGGTCAAACCCAGACGACGATGAGCCAATTGTGCACCGCCCTATGGAACTCACAATCATGGCCAGATGTGATACAGCTTGGATACGAGCCAGGGACTGTAGTGATGCTTCTTGCACTGAGATGCACTGCCTTAGACCACTACACCACTCGGGAGCTCATTTGACTAGTTCACAATAGATAAGGCATACTTTCACAAACTCTATCCCTCTTTCTCATAGTTATGTAGGCTACATTCCTCTGTCATGCGGTCAATGTGTTTCTAACCTAACGTAGCAGGTGTAAAAGTGCATCCATCTCTGTCCAAGTGGAACAGGCGCAATGGATTGTGGTCATTGTAGTTAATTATCACGTTACTGCTCTGAACTAGGTTGAATATTTGCTTCATGAAAACTACAGCGCTTCAGCCCAGCGTCCCACATAGTTCTTGACTTAATTTAGTGAACGATTTGATTTCTCTCCAGAGAAATTGTGCATTGGGCTTACAATTTTTTTTTTTTTGTAAATTGTATTCAAGTAATTGAACCGATAACAGTTAATCGCTCAGGACTAGTGTGTGTGTGTGTGTGCATTACCCTGCGGATGTTGCTGATAGGAACGTCAGTGAAGGTGCCTGTTGGCGTGGCAACACCCGGGGCAGGTGTAGGGGCGTGGCTAGCCGGGGAAGGAGGAGCTGCAGCAACAGGAGCCTACATACCATCAGAAAACCAATCCAGTCTAGAGTGAACATTGCATCAGAAAAACAATCCAGTCTAGAGTGAACATTGCATCAGATGGGTCTACAGACAATGTTTTATGCTAAATATGTATCAATGGTAAGTATAAAAAACAAGACATTTAGGATAAATGCAGTAAAGTGAGTGTGTGGTGACTTACAGCAGGGGCAGCCTTGGGGGGGACGAAAGTCTCAATGTCTTTCCTGGTGACTCTACCATCAGGACCGGAGCCTGAAACACACACACAAAAAGCATGTGTCAGAGAGAGGAAGGTGTGCGCGTGTGTGTGTGTGTGTGTGTGTGTGGGGACACTCACCGCTGACCTGAGCCAGGTCAATGCCCTTCTCTGCAGCGAGCTTCTTGGCTAGCGGACTGGCAAAGACACGCCCTTTCCTTGGGGTTGCCGGGGCCACGTGAGCTGGGCTAGCTGCTGCAGGAGTGGGGGCTACAACCTAGAAGACACACAGTATTGTTGCCTTGTGTCACTATGACTTGATGTTCTGTTATTCTCTAGTCTGTCAGAGAACTATCTGGAAAATGTAGCAAGATCTCTAACGCCGCTAGCTCACATGTTAAAATACAAGATCTCTAACAACGCTAGCTCACATGTTAAAATACAAGATCTCTAACAACGCTAGCTAACATGTTAAAATACAAGATCTCTAACAACGCTAGCTACACTTCCATATTGAGTAGAGCTGGGCGATACGGACACACATCCATATTGAGTAGAGTTGGGCGATACGGACACACATCCATATTGAGTAGAGCTGGGCGATACGGACACACATCCATATTGAGTAGAGCTGGGCGATACGGACACACATCCATATTGAGTAGAGTTGGGCGATACGGACACACATCCATATTGAGTAGAGCTGGGCGATACGGACACACATCCATATTGAGTAGAGCTGGGCGATATATACAGGGCACCAGTACCGAGTTGATGTGCAGGTGTTTGAGGTAATTGTGGTATATATGTACATATAGGTAGGGGTTAAGTGACTAGGCAACAGGATATATAATAAGCAGTAGCAGCTGTTTATGTGATGATTCAAAAGAGTGCAAATGGGGGTCAATGCAGATGGTTTGGGTAGCTACTTAGCAATCTTATAGCTTGGGGGTTGAAGCTGTTCAGGTTCCTGTTGGTTCTAGACTTTGTACATCGGTATCGCTTGCTTTGCAGAAGCAGAAAGAACAGTCCATGACTTGGGTGGCTGGAGCCTGACAGTTTTACGGCCTTCCTCTGACACCGCCAGGTATAGAGGTCCTGGGTGGTGATAAGCTCTGCACCAGTGATGTACTGGGCAATGTCACACTACCCTCTGTAGCTCCTTGCGGTCAAATGCCAAGCAGTTGCCGTACCAAGGGGTGATGCAGCCAGTCAAGATGCTCTCAATGGTGCCGAGGGCCCATGACAAATCTTTTCAGCCTCCTGAGGGGGGTTGTTGTGCGTTCTTCACAACTGTGTTGATGCCTACCCTCAGCACCTGGGGGCGGCCCGTCAGGAAGTCCAGGATCCAATTGCAGAGGGAGGTGATTGGTCCCAGGGTCCTTAGCTTAGTGATGACCTTGGAGGGGACTATGGTGTTGAACGCTGAGCTGTAGTCAATGAACAGCATTCTCACATAGGTATTCCTTCTGTCCAGGTCTGAAAGGCCAGTGTGGAGTGCAGTAGAGATTGCATCATCTGTGGATCTGTTGGGATGGTATGCAAATTGGAGTGGGTCGAGGGTTTCTGGGATAATGGTGTTGATGTGAGCCATGACCAGCCTTTCAAAGCATTTCATTTAGGCAGGTTCACTTGGTGTTCTTGGGCACAGGGACTATGGAGCAAAGAGACACACCCCTCCTCTCTTCATCTTACCCAAAGACGCTGTCCGTTCTAGACGCTGCATGGAGAAACGAGCGGGATGTATATCCATGTCCTTGGTCAGCCACGACTCCAAGAAACATAGAATGTTCCAGTTGTTCAGGTCCCGTTGATAGTCTCGAATGGAACCTGTCCAGTTTGTTCTCTAGTGATTGTACGTTAGAGGTGTAGAGGCGATTGATTTGTTCACCAACGTAGTCTCGTCAGCATGCTGCCTCGACTGCCTCTTTCACAGCCGCTTCCACTGCCGACTCGATGTAGAAATTGTCATCCACATTAAGGTTAGTGAGTGCTGTTCTGGTGTCCAGAAGCTGTTTTCGGTCAAAGGAAACGATGGCAGAAACATTATGTAGTAAAAAAGTTTAGATCAATGTAAAAAAAACAAAATAAACACAAGAATTGGTCAGGAACCCATAAAACGCCTGTGTTTTACCGGTGCTGGGGGAGGGGGATAGGGTGTGTGTTACCGGTGCTGGGGGAGGGGGTTAGGGTGTGTGTTACGGTGCTGGGGGAGGGGGATAGGGTGTGTGTTACCGGTGCTGGGGGAGGGGGATAGGGTGTGTGTTACCGGTGTTACCGGTGCTGGGGGAGGGGGTTAGGGTGTGTGTTACCGGTGTGTGTTACCGGTGTGCTGGGGGAGGGGGGGGATAGGGTGTGTGTTACCGGTGCTGGGGGAGGGGATAGGGTGTGTGTTACCGGTGCTGGGGGAGGGGGTTAGGGGGTTAGGGTGGGTGTGTTACCGGTGACAAGGGAGGGGGAGGGGGTAGGGTGTGTGTTACCGGTGACAAGGGAGGGGGATAGGGTGTGTGTTACCGGTGCTGGGGGAGGGGGTTAGGGTGTGTGTTACCGGTGACAAGGGAGGGGGATAGGGTGTGTGTTACCGGTGCTGGGGGAGGGGGATGGGGTGTGTGTTACCGGTGCTGGGGGAGGGGGATAGGGTGTGTGTTACCGGTGCTGGGGGAGGGGGATAGGGTGTGTTACCGGTGCTGGGGGAGGGGGATAGGGTGTGTTACCGGTGCTGGGGGAGGGGGATAGGGTGTGTTTACCGGTGCTGGGGGAGGGGGATAGGGTGTGTGTTACCGGTGCTGGGGAGGGGGATAGGGTGTGTGTTACCGGTGCTGGGGGGGAGGGGTTACCGGTGTGGGGGAGGGGTTAGGGTGTGTTTTACCGGTGCTGGGGGAGGGGGATAGGGTGTGTGTTACCGGTGCTGGGGGAGGGGAGGGGTGTGTTTACCGGTGATAGGGGGTGGGTGTGTTTTACAGGTGCTGGGGGAGGGGGATAGGGTGTGTGTTACCGGTGCTGGGGGAGGGGGATAGGGTGTGTGTTACCGGTGCTGGGGGAGGGGGTTGGGGTGTGTGTTACCGGTGCTGGGGGAGGGGTTGGGGGGAGGGGGATGTGTGTTACCGGTGACAAGGGGGGGGATAGGGTGTGTGTTACCGGTGCTGGGGGAGGGGGTTAGGGTGTGTGTTACCGGTGCTGGGGGAGGGGGATAGGGTGTGTTTTACCGGTGCTGGGGGAGGGGGATTAGGGTGTGTGTTACCGGTGCTGGGGGAGGGGGTTAGGGTGTGTTTTACAGGTGCTGGGGGGGGGGTGCTAGGGTGTGTTTTACCGGTGCTGGGGGAGGGGGTTAGGGTGTGTTTACCGGTGCTGGGGGAGGGGGTTGGGGTGTGTTTTACCGGTGCGGGGGGAGGGGGATAGGGTGTGTGTTACCGGTGATGGGGGAGGGGGATAGGGTGTGTGTTACCGGTGCTGGGGAGGGGGATAGGGTGTGTGTTACCGGTGCTGGGGAGGGGGTTAGGGTGTGTGTTACCGGTGCTGGGGAGGGGGTTAGGGTGTGTTTTACCGGTGCTGGTGCAGGAGCAGGGGGTGGGGTGGAGACATCAGTACCCGCTGCCTCTACATAGTCGCTGAAGGCAGCGATGTCACTCTCCTTCTCCACGATGATGCAGAGAGGAGCGCCCAGAGGAACGTCACGCGTTCCCTCAGACACCATGATCTTTGCCAGGTAACCCTCCTCCTGCACCTCAAACCCTGCACACACACACACACAATTGAAATCACACTGAGTGTACAGTCTGTCTGTGTGTTTATACATTGTGTGTTTACAGTCTGTGGTGTGTACTGACCGATGGTAGCCTTGTGTGTCTATGGTGGTGTGTGTCTATGGTGTGTGTGGTGTGTATACCCCGTGGGTGTGTGTACTGACCGATGGTAGCCTTGTGTCTATGGTGTGTGTGGTGTGTATACCCCGTGGGTGTGTGTACTGACCGATGGTAGCCTTGTGTCTATGGTGTGTGTATCCCGTGGGTGTGTGTACTGACCGATGGTAGCCTTGTGTCTATGGTGTGTGTGGTGTGTATACCCCGTGGGTGTGTGTACTGACCGATGGTAGCCTTGTGTCTATGGTGTGTGTATACCCTGTGGGTGTGTGTGGTGTGTATATCCCGTGGGTGTGTGCACTGACCGATGGTAGCCTTGTCGGTCTCTATCTCCGCCAGTAGATCTCCTTCACTGAGTTTCTCTCCAACCTTCTTCTCCCAGCGCTGCACTGTCCCCATGGTCATAGTAGGCGACAGGGCTGGCAGACACACCTAACACACAGGGTTCCTGATAAGACTAAATGGACCGGAGACGCAGACTGGTCGGGGACTTGAAACAATCTTAATTGACAGTGTTTAGTACAGGAAAATGTAAGGTGTTCTGTCCCACCTTCATGTGGGGTGGTAGGGAGCTGCCAGGTGCGACAGTAGTGGGGGGGGGAGGGGCAGCTGCAGAAGGGGCGGAGCTAGCAGCCAGCTTGTCCAACGTCAGGTCCTTAAAGGCTGGGATCAGATCAGCACTGATAAAACAGAGAGGTTAGAACACACACACAGTAAAATAGACTCAAACACACACCCCTGTGGACAACACACACAGACGTACCTGTCGACAGTGATGCAGATGACAGAGCCCACGGAAACTCCAGTTCCTTCAGCTACCAGGATCTTGGCCAGGTAACAGTCCTCCAACAGCTCAAACCCCACCGTGGCCTTGTCAGTCTCCACCTAACACACACACAGTTAGCCAGGTCTGTGATCACTACGTATGAAACCGTGGTACACACGGTGAAGATAGAGGAGAAGAGAACCATTCAAACCATGAACAAAGAAACATTCAAATGACAAATTACATGCGCCGTGGTGGTGGTGGGGGACATGCGCCGTGGTGGGGGGGACATGCGCCGTGGTGGGGGGGGGGCATGCGCCGTGGTGGGGGGGACATGCGCCGTGGTGGGGGGACATGCGCCGTGGTGGTGGGGGACATGGTGGGGGGGGGGGACATGCGCCGTGGTGGTGGTGGGGGAGGGGGGGGGACATGCGCCGTGGTGGTGGGGTGGGGGGGGACATGGCACCGTGGTGGGGGGACATGCGCCGTGGTGGTGGGGGGGGGGGACATGCGCCGTGGTGGTGGGGGACATGCGCCGGGGGGGACATGCGCCGTGGTGGGGGGGGGGGGACATGCGCCGGGGTGGGGGGACATGCGCCGTGGTGGGGGGGACATGCGCCGTGGTGGGGGGGGGTGGGGGGACATGCGCCGTGGTGGTGGTGGACATGCGCCGTGGTGGTGGTGGACATGCGCCGTGGTGGGGGGACATGCGCCGTGGTGGCGGACATGCGCCGTGGTGGTGGGGGACATGCGCGGACATGCACCGTGGTGGTGGTGGCGGACATGCGCCGTGGTGGTGGTGGGGGGACATGCACCATGGTGGTGGGGGGGGGACATGCGCCGTGGTGGGGGGGGACATGCGCCGTGGGGGGGGGGGACATGCGCCGTGGTGGTGGTGGTGGACATGCACCGTGGTAGGGGGGGGACATGCGCCGTGGTGGTGGGGGACATGCGCCGTGGTGGGGGGGGGCATGCGCCGTGGTGGGGGGGATATGTGTTTAATAACTAGTTGTCACCTCCCTGTGAGTGTGTGTTTAATAACTAGTTGTCACCTCCCTGTGAGTGTGTGTTTAATAACTAGTTGTCACCTCCTGTGAGTGGTGGGGGGTGTTTTGAGTGGGTGTGTTTAATAACTAGTGTCACATGCTCCTGTGAGTGTGTGTTTACATAACACCCTCCCTGTGAGTGTGTTTAATAACTAGTTGTCACCTCCATGTGAGTGTGTTTAATTACTAGTTGTCACCTCCCTGTGAGTGTGTTTAATTACTAGTTGTCACCTCCCTGTGAGTGTGTTTAATAACTAGTTGTCACCTCCCTGTGAGTGTGTGTTTAATAACTAGTTGTCACCTCCCTGTGAGTGTGTTTTAATAACTAGTTGTCACCTCCCTGTGAGTGTGTGTTTAATAACTAGTTGTCACCTCCATGTGAGTGTGTGTTTAATAACTAGTTGTCACCTCCCTGTGAGTGTGTTTAATAACTAGTTGTCACCTCCCTGTGAGTGTGTGTTTAATAACTAGTTGTCACCTCCCTGTGAGTGTGTTTAATAACTAGTTGTCACCTCCCTGTGAGTGTGTGTTTAATTACTAGTTGTCACCTCCCTGTGAGTGTGTGTTTAATTACTAGTTGTCACCTCCCTGTGAGTGTGTGTTTCATAACTAGTTGTCACCTCCCTGTGAGTGTGTTTAATTACTAGTTGTCACCTCCCTGTGAGTGTGTTTAATTACTAGTTGTCACCTCCCTGTGAGTGTGTGTTTAATAACTAGTTGTCACCTCCATGTGAGTGTGTTTAATAACTAGTTGTCACCTCCCTGAGTGTGTTTAATAACTAGTTGTGTGTGTGTTTAATTACTAGTTGTCACCTCCCTGTGAGTGTGTGTTTAATTACTAGTGTCAGTGTGAGTGTTTTTAATAACTAGTTGTCACCTCCTGTGAGTGTGTGTTTTAATGTGTGTTTACTAGTTGTCACCTCCCTGTGAGTGTTTGTTTAATTACTAGTTGTCACCTCCCTGTGAGTGTGTGTTTAATTACTAGTTGTCACCTCCCTGTGAGTGTGTGTTTAATTACTAGTTGTCACCTCCCTGTGAGTGTGTGTTTAATTACTAGTTGTCACCTCCCTGTGAGTGTGTGTTTAATTACTAGTTGTCACCTCCCTGTGAGTGTGTGTTTAATTAACTAGTTGTCACCTCCCTGTGAGTGTGTTTAATAACTAGTTGTCACCTCCCTGTGAGTGTGTGTTTAATTACTAGTTGTCACCTCCCTGTGAGTGTGTTTAATTACTAGTTGTCACCTCCCTGTGAGTGTGTGTTTCATAACTAGTTGTCACCTCCCTGTGAGTGTGTGTTTAATAACTAGTTGTCACCTCCCTGTGAGTGTGTGTTTAATAACTAGTTGTCACCTCCCTGTGAGTGTGTTTAATAACTAGTTGTCACCTCCCTGTGAGTGTGTGTTTAATAACTAGTTGTCACCTCCCTGTGAGTGTGTGTTTCATAACTAGTTGGTGTAAAGTGTGATTCAACACTCCAGAGAACGTGTTTCCACTGCTCCAGAGTCCAATGGCAGCCAGCTTTACACCACTCCAGTCGACGCTTGGCATTGCTCATTGTGATCTTAGGCTTGTGTGTGGCTGCTCTGCCATGGAAACCCATTTCATGAAGCTCCCGATGAACAGTTCTTGTGCTGCTGTTGCTTCCAGAGGCAGTTTGAAAGTCGGTAGTGAGTAGAAGATTTTAACACGGTACATGCTTCAGCACTCGGCTGTCCCATTCTGTGAGCTTGTGGCCTACCACATCGTGGCTGAGTCGTTGTTGCTCCAATATGTTTTCACTTCACAATAACAGCACTTACAGTTGAACGGGGTCGCTCTAGTAGGGCAGAAATTTGACGAACTGACTTGTTGGAAAGTTGGCATTGAAAGTCACTGAGCTCTTTAGTAAGGAGAATCTACTGCCAATGCGTGTCTATGAAGATTGCATGGCTGTGTGCTTGATTTTATACACCCGTCAGCAATGGGTGTGGCTGCGTTAATTGAATCCACAAATTTGAAGGGGTGTCCTCACGCTGCTGTACATATACTGTATGTTGAAGGGGTGTCCTCATACAATAGTCGTAATTATTGTAGAATAATAGTGAAAACATCAAAACTATGAAATAACATCGTTAAACAAATCAAAATATATTTTATATTTGAGATTCTTTAAGTAGCCACGCTTTGCCTTGATGACATCTTTGCACACTCTTGGCATTCTCTCAACCAGCTTCATGATGTAGTCACCTGGAATGCATTTCAATTAACAGGTGTGCCTTGTTAAAAAATTATTTGTGGAATTTCTTTCCTTCTTAATGTGTTTGAGCCAATCAATTGTGTTGTGACAAGGTAAGGGTGGTATACAGAAGATATCCCTATTTGGTAAAAGACCAAGTCCATATTATGTAAAGAACAGCTCAAATAAGCAAAGAAACGACAGTCCATCATTACTTTAAGACATGAAGGTCAGTCAATACGGAAAATGTCAAGAAAGTGTCTTCAAGTGCAGTCGCAAAAACCATCAAGCACTATGATGAAACTGGCTCTCATGAGGACTGCCACAGGAAAGGAAGACCCAGAGTTACCTCTGCTGCAGAGGATTAGTTCATGAGAGTTACCAGCCTCAGAAATTGCAGCACAAATAAATTATTCACAGAGTTCAAGTAACAGACATCTCAACATCAACTGTTCAGAGGAGACGACGTGAATCAGGCCTTCATGGTCGAATTGCTGCAAAGAAACCACTACTAAAGGACATCAATAAGAAGAAGAGACTTGATTGTGGCAAGAAACACAAGCAATGGACATTAGAACAGTGGCAATTTATCCAGTGGACTTCAGTGGACTCCAAATTTGAGATTTTTGGTTCCAACCACCGTGTCTTTGTGAGACGCAGAGTAGGTGAACGGACGATCTCTTCATGTGTAGTTCCCACCGTGAAGCATGGAGGAGTGATGGTGCATCCTGGTGACACTGTCAGTGATTTATTTAGAATTTAAGGCACACTTAACTAGCACAGCATTCTGCAGCGATACGCCGTCCCATCTGGTTTGCGCTTAGTGGGACTATCATTTGTTTTTCAACAGGACAATGACCCAACACACCTCCAGGCTAGTCAGTTTTACGAGGGTATGTTTGGAGGCATGAGTGAAGGAGGCTTTGTTGCGAAATAGGAAGCTGAATCGAGATGTAATTTTGGATTGGAGATGCTTAATGTGAGTCTAGAAGGAGAGTTTACAGTCTAACCAGACACCTAGGTGTTTCTAGTTGTCCACAAGTTATGTCAGAACCATCCAGAGTAGTGATGCTGGACGGGCGGGCAGGTGCCGGCAACAATCGGTTGAAGAGCATGCATTCAGTTTCACTAGCATTTAAAACCAGTTGGACGCCACGGAAGGAGTGTGGTATGGCATTGAAGCTCATTTGGAGGTTTGTTACGTATACAGAATGGTATCGTCAGCGTAGAGGTGGATCAGAGAATCAGCAGCAGTAAGAGCGACATCATTGATATATACAAAGAAAAGAGTCAGCCCGAGAATTGAACACTGTGGCACCCCCATAGAGACTGCCAGAGGTCCGGACAACAGGCCCTCCGATTTGACACATTGAACTCTGACAGAGAAGTAGTTGGTGAACCAGGCGAGGCAGTCATTTGAGAAGCGAAGGCTATTGAGTCTGCCAATAAGAATGCGGTGATTGACAAGCGTCGAATGCCTTGGCCAGGTCAATGAAGACGGCTGCACAGTACTGTCTTTTATCGATGGCGGTTATGATATCGCATTGGACCTTGAGCGTGGCTGAGGTGCACCTTTTGAAGAGGGGGATGAGCGCGGCAGCTTTCCAATCTTTGGGGATCTCAGACGATACGAAAGAGAGGTTGAACAGGCTAGTAATAGGGGTTGCAACAATTTCAGCAGATAATTTTAGAGAGAGATGGTCCAGATTGTCTAGCCCAGCTGATTTGGAAGGAACCAGATTTTGCAGCTCTTTCAGAACATCAGCTATCTGGATATCTGGATTTGGGTGAGCAAGTTGCTGCAGGGGGTGCTGAGATGTTGGCCGGGGTAGTGGTAGCCAGGTGGAAAGCATGGCCAGCCATGGAAAAATGCTTATTGAAATGATCGATTATTGTAGATTTATCAGTGGTGACAGTGTTTCCTATCCTCAGTGCAGTGGGCAGCTGGGAGGAGGGGCTCTAATTCTCCATGTGTGTCCCAAAAAGTTTTGGAATTAGTGCTACAGAAAGCAAATCTCTGTTCGAAAAAGTTAGCCTTAGCTTTCCTAACTGACTGAGTATATTGGTTCCTGACTTCCCTGAAAAGTTGCATATCGCGGGGACTATTTGATGCTAATACAGAATGCCACAGGATGTTTTTGTGCTGGTCAAGGGCAGTCAAGTCTGGGGTGAACCAAGGGCTATATATGTTCTTAGTTTTATATGTTTTGAATGGGGCATGTTTACTTAAGATGGAGAGGAAAGCACTTTTGAAGAGCAATCACGCGACCACTAAAATGTTATAGTTAGGGATGGACATTTCAGGATTTTTGGTGGCCTTCCTAAGTCAGGATTCAGACACGGCTAGGACATCCGGGTTGGCGGAGTGTGCTAAAGCAGTGAATAAAACACACTTAGGGAGGAGGCTTCTAATGTTAACATGCATGAAACCGGTGCTTTTAAGGTTACAGAAGTCAACAAATGAGAGCGCCTGGGGAATGGTAGTGATGCTGGGGGCTGCAGGGCCTGGATTCACCTCTACATCACCAGAGGAACCGAGGAGGAGTAGGATAAGACTACCGCTAAAGGCTAAAAGAACTGGTCGTCTAGTGCGTTCGGAACAGAGAGTAAAGGAGGCAGGTTTCTGGGCACGGAAGGATAGATTCAAGGCATAATGTACAGACAAAGGTAGTGGTAGGATGTGAGTACAGTGGAGGTAAGTCTAGGCATCGAGTAACCAAGAGAGAGGTTTTGTCTCTAGAAGCACCATTTAAGCCAGGTGCGGTCACCGCATGTGTGGAGGGTGGAACATAAGGGCTAGCTGGGCTGGAGGCTCTACAGTGAAATAAGACATCAATTACTAACCAAAACAGCAATAGGCAAGGCATATTGACATTAGGGAGAGGCGTGTGTAGCCGAGTATTCATAGGGTCCAGTGAGTAGCTAGGCGAGCTGGAGGCACGGAGATTCAGACAATGAGCCTGTTGAATCCCCTTCCGACGGTTTCGTCGGCAGACCAGTCGTGATGGATTGGCGGGGCTCCCTGTCAGCAGCAAAGGGTCCAGACCCATTGGAAACAGAGGTAATTGAAGCCCAGGGATTCTTGATAGATATATTTGGCTAGCCGGGAGATGGGCCTAGATTCGAGGCTAGCTCCAGGCTAACTGGTGCTTGCTTCGGGACAGAGACGTTAGCCAGGAGTAGCCACTCGGATAGCAGCTGCGATGATCCAGAGTAAAGGTTCAGTAGGAATCCAGATATATGGTGGAGAAAAGCAGTCCGATATGCTCGGGGATGATATCGTGCTGTGCAGGCTGGCAGGGGTTGACCGGGCTGAAGCTGACAGATGTCCCAGTTAACGGTGATGGCTAACTTACTACTAGCTAGTAGCTGGCTAGCTTGAAGGGGGTTACGGATATAAAGTATAAAAAATATCAGATCCATACCGCATTGGGTGAGGCGGGTGGCAGGAGATTATTCCAATCTGTAGGTGGAAAAATTTGATAAAAAAATATAGTAAATATATACGAAGAAAGAAACAATATATTCAAGGGACGGGACAAGACCATCAAAACATCCCACTACTACGCCAGCTTGGATATCGGGGAGTTGAACCACAGAGTGAAGGAAATGCAGCCAACAAGTGCTCAGCATATGTGGGAACTCCTTCAAGACTGTTGGAAAAGCATTCCAGGTGAAGTTGGTTGAGAGAATGCCAAGAGTGTGTAAAGCTGTCAAGGCAAAAGGTGGCTACTTTGAAGAACCTAAAATCTAAAATATATTTTGATTTGTTTAACACTTTGTTGGTTACTACATGATTCCATATGTGTTATTTCATAGTTTTGATGTCTTCACTATAATTCTACAATGTAGAGAATAGTAAAAAAAAAAAAAAAGAACTTAATTGAGCAGGTGTCCAAACCTTTGACTGGTACTGTATATTAAAAATATACTAAAGACACATTATCTTCACACATATTTTAGATTGTTTAGAATGGTGTTTTCCTGCTAACTGTATTAAACGTGATTTCTGTCATTCTGACCACCGTGGGTGGACACCTAATGGGTTACACACGCAATGCATATGGGTCCGGTAAACATTTCAAATAGCCCGTAAATTAATATCTTCCTGGTCACGTTGTCTGGTGCCACATTTTCCTAACAGAAAACCTGGCCTGTGTGTGTGTGTGTGTGTGTGTACTCACCTCAGCGATAAGGTCTCCCTCATTGATCTTGTCTCCCTCCTTCTTCTCCCAGCGAGCGATGGTTCCAGTCTGCATGGTGGGGGACAGAGCAGGCAGCTCCACCTACCACACAGTCACACACAAATAATACAAACGTACATTCAGAGTCTGAATCTCTTTATTAAATACATACATTGTTAACTGCCTATTAGTTGCCTATGGCAATTTGTAAGTGCAAAAAAGTGAGAAAACCTCCCATCTGAACAGTAATATATCTAGTAAACCTCCCATCTGTACAGTAATATATCTAGTAAACCTCCCATCTAGTAAACCTCCCATCTGTACAGTAATATATCTAGTAAACCTCCCATCTGAACAGTAATATATCTAGTAAACCTCCCATCTGTACAGTAATATATCTAGTAAACCTCCCATCTGAACAGTAATATATCTAGTAAACCTCCCATCTGTAAATATATCCTCCCATCTGAACAGTAATATATCTAGTAAACCTCCCATCTGAACAGTAATATATCTAGTAAACCCCATCTAGTAAACCTCCCATCTGTACAGTAATATATCTAGTAAACCTCCCATCTGAACAGTAATATATCTAGTAAACCTCCCATCTGAACAGTAATATATCTAGTAAACCTCCCATCTAACAGTAATATATCTAGTAAACCTCCCATCTGAACAGTAATATATCTAGTAAACCTCCCATCTGAACAGTAATATATCTAGTAAACCTCCCATCTGTACATCTGTAATAATATCTAGTAAACCTATCTAAAACCTCCCATCTGTACAGTAATATATCTAGTAAACCTCCCATCTGAACAGTAATATATATAAACCTCCCATCTAGTAAACCTCCCATCTGTACAGTAATATATCTAGTAAACCTCCCATCTGAACAGTAATATATCTAGTAAACCTCCCATCTGTACAGTAATATATCTAGTAAACCTCCCATCTGTACATAATATATCTAGTAAACCTCCCATCTATATCTAGTAAACCTCCCATCTGAACAGTAATATATCTAGTAAACCTCCCATCTGAACAGTAATATATCTAGTAAACCTCCCATCTGAACAGTAATATATCTAGTAAACCTCCCATCTGAACAGTAATATATCTAGTAAACCTCCCATCTGTACAGTAATATATCTAGTAAACCTCCCATCTGTACAGTAATATATCTAGTAAACCTCCCATCTGTACAGTAATATATCTAGTAAACCTCCCATCTAGTAAACCTCCCATCTGAACAGTAATATATCTAGTAAACCTCCCATCTGAACAGTAATATATCTAGTAAACCTCCCATCTGAACAGTAATATATCTAGTAAACCTCCCATCTGAACAGTAATATATCTAGTAAACCTCCCATCTGAACAGTAATATATCTAGTAAACCTCCCATCTAGTAAACCTCCCATCTGAACAGTAATATATCTAGTAAACCTCCCATCTGAACAGTAATATATCTAGTAAACCTCCCATCTGAACAGTAATATATCTAGTAAACCTCCCATCTAGTAAACCTCCCATCTGTACAGTAATATATCTAGTAAACCTCCCATCTGAACAGTAATATATCTAGTAAACCTCCCATCTGAACAGTAATATATCTAGTAAACCTCCCATCTGTACAGTAATATATCTAGTAAACCTCCCATCTAGTAAACCTCCCATCTGAACAGTAATATATCTAGTAAACCTCCCATCTGAACAGTAATATATCTAGTAAACCTCCCATCTAGTAAACCTCCCATCTGTACAGTAATATATCTAGTAAACCTCCCATCTGAACAGTAATATATCTAGTAAACCTCCCATCTGAACAGTAATATATCTAGTAAACCTCCCATCTAGTAAACCTCCCATCTGAACAGTAATATATCTAGTAAACCTCCCATCTGTACAGTAATATATCTAGTAAACCTCCCATCTAGTACATCTGTAATATATCTAGTAAACCTCCCATCTAGTAAACCTCCCATCTGTACAGTAATATCTAGTAAACCTCCCATCTGAACAGTAATATATCTAGTAAACCTCCCATCTAGTAAACCTCCCATCTGAACAGTAATATATCTAGTAAACCTCCCATCTGAACAGTAATATATCTAGTAAACCTCCCATCTGTACAGTAATATATCTAGTAAACCTCCCATCTGAACAGTAATATATCTAGTAAACCTCCCATCTAGTAAACCTCCCATCTGAACAGTAATATATCTAGTAAACCTCCCATCTGAACAGTAATATATCTAGTAAACCTCCCATCTAGTAATATAAAAACCTCCCATCTGTACAGTAATATATCTAGTAAACCTCCCATCTGTACAGTAATATATCTAGTAAACCTCCCATCTAGTAAACCTCCCATCTGAACAGTAATATATCTAGTAAACCTCCCATCTGAACAGTAATATATCTAGTAAACCTCCCATCTAGTAAACCTCCCATCTGTACAGTAATATATCTAGTAAACCTCCCATCTGAACAGTAATATATCTAGTAAACCTCCCATCTAGTAAACCTCCCATCTGAACAGTAATATATCTAGTAAACCTCCCATCTAGTAAACCTCCCATCTGAACAGTAATATATCTAGTAAACCTCCCATCTGTACAGTAATATATCTAGTAAACCTCCCATCTAGTAAACCTCCCATCTGTACAGTAATATATCTAGTAAACCTCCCATCTGAACAGTAATATTTATATTATATCTAGTAAACCTCCCATCTGTACAGTAATATATCTAGTAAACCTCCCATCTGTACAGTAATATATCTAGTAAACCTCCCATCTGAACAGTAATATATCTAGTAAACCTCCCATCTGTACAGTAATATATCTAGTAAACCTCCCATCTGAACAGTAATATATCTAGTAAACCTCCCATCTGAACAGTAATATATCTAGTAAACCTCCCATCTGAACAGTAATATATCTAGTAAACCTCCCATCTGTACAGTAATATATCTAGTAAACCTCCCATCTGAACAGTAATATATCTAGTAAACCTCCCATCTGAACAGTAATATATCTAGTAAACCTCCCATCTAGTAAACCTCCCATCTGTACAGTAATATATCTAGTAAACCTCCCATCTGAACAGTAATATATCTAGTAAACCTCCCATCTGAACAGTAATATATCTAGTAAACCTCCCATCTGTACAGTAATATATCTAGTAAACCTCCCATCTGTACAGTAATATATCTAGTAAACCTCCCATCTGTACAGTAATATATCTAGTAAACCTCCCATCTAGTAAACCTCCCATCTGTACAGTAATATATCTAGTAAACCTCCCATCTGTACAGTAATATATCTAGTAAACCTCCCATCTGTACAGTAATATATCTAGTAAACCTCCCATCTGTACAGTAATATATCTAGTAAACCTCCCATCTAGTAAACCTCCCATCTGTACAGTAATATATCTAGTAAACCTCCCATCTGAACAGTAATATATCTAGTAAACCTCCCATCTGAACAGTAATATATCTAGTAAACCTCCCATCTGAACAGTAATATATCTAGTAAACCTCCCATCTAGTAAACCTCCCATCTGAACAGTAATATATCTAGTAAACCTCCCATCTAGTAAACCTCCCATCTGTACAGTAATATATCTAGTAAACCTCCCATCTAGTAAACCTCCCATCTGAACAGTAATATATCTAGTAAACCTCCCATCTGAACAGTAATATATCTAGTAAACCTCCCATCTGAACAGTAATATATCTAGTAAACCTCCCATCTGAACAGTAATATATCTAGTAAACCTCCCATCTGTACAGTAATATATCTAGTAAACCTCCCATCTGAACAGTAATATATCTAGTAAACCTCCCATCTGAACAGTAATATATCTAGTAAACCTCCCATCTGAACAGTAATATATCTAGTAAACCTCCCATCTAGTAAACCTCCCATCTGTACAGTAATATATCTAGTAAACCTCCCATCTAGTAAACCTCCCATCTAGTAAACCTCCCATCTGTACAGTAATATATCTAGTAAAACTCCCATCTGTACAGTAACATATCTAGTAAACCTCCCATCTGTACAGTAATATATCTAGTAAACCTCCCATCTGTACAGTAAACCTCCCATATCTAGTAAACCTCCCATCTGTACAGTAATATATCTAGTAAACCTCCCATCTGAACAGTAATATATCTAGTAAACCTCCCATCTGTACAGTAATATATCTAGTAAACCTCCCATCTGTACAGTAATATATCTAGTAAACCTCCCATCTGTACAGTAATATATCTAGTAAACCTCCCATCTGAACAGTAATATATCTAGTAAACCTCCCATCTGAACAGTAATATATCTAGTAAACCTCCCATCTGTACAGTAATATATCTAGTAAACCTCCCATCTGTACAGTAACATATCTAGTAAACCTCCCATCTGTACAGTAATATATCTAGTAAACCTCCCATCTGTACAGTAATATATCTAGTAAACCTCCCATCTGTAAACATCCCATCTGTACAGTAATATATCTAGTAAACCTCCCATCTGAACAGTAATATATCTAGTAAACCTCCCATCTGTACAGTAATATATCTAGTAAACCTCCCATCTAGTAAACCTCCCATCTGTACAGTAATATATCTAGTAAACCTCCCATCTGAACAGTAATATATCTAGTAAACCTCCCATCTGAACAGTAATATATCTAGTAAACCTCCCATCTGTACAGTAATATATCTAGTAAACCTCCCATCTAGTAAACCTCCCATCTGTACAGTAATATATCTAGTAAACCTCCCATCTGAACAGTAATATATCTAGTAAACCTCCCATCTAGTAAACCTCCCATCTGAACAGTAATATATCTAGTAAACCTCCCATCTGTACAGTAATATATCTAGTAAACCTCCCATCTAGTAAACCTCCCATCTGAACAGTAATATATCTAGTAAACCTCCCATCTGTACAGTAATATATCTAGTAAACCTCCCATCTGTACAGTAATATATCTAGTAAAAATCAATGACAGTCAGGAGTTTTGAATAACGCAACTAGTGTTTGCATGATATGCAATGCATTTTCAGACTGGTTGAACAATGACCATTTTCTCCAAAGTATTGTTTGTTTGTTATTATATGTGTATAATATGTGTAATATTTACATGGAGTGAGCACCGTGACTAAACTCTGGCTGGCTGTATTTCATACATGGAAAGCATGGAATTTGGGCAATGCAGAAATAATGACACACTGAAGATAAACAACTTGTGCAATATACATGTAGCACCTTTAAAATCAGTGGCGCCATTGTTGTCGTTCCCTTGTTATTGATTGAATATACACTGTGTGTACAAAACATTAGGAACAGTACAGACTGACTGGTGAATCCAGGTGACCGTTATGATGCCTTATTGATGTCACCTGTTAAATCCACTTCAATCAGTGTAGATGATGGGGAGGAGACAGGTTAAAGAAGGATTTTTAAGCCTTGAGACATGCATTGTGTGTGCCATTCAGAGGGAGAATGGGCAAGACAAATATTGTTAGTAGGTGCCAGGCGCATTAGTTTGTCTCAAGAACTGCAACGCTGCTGGGTTTTTCACGCTCAACAATTTCCCTTGTGTATCATGAATGGTCCACCACCCAAAGGACATCCAGCCAACTTGACACAAATGTGGGAAGCATTGGAGTCAACATGGGACAGCATCTCTGTGGAACCCTTTCGACAACTTGTAGAGTCAACATGGACCAGCATCCCTGTGGAACCCTTTCAAAACCTTGTAGAGTCAACATGGGCCAGCATCCCTGTGGAACCCTTTCAACACCTTGTAGAGTCAACATGGGACAGCATCCCTGTGGAACCCTTTCAACAACTTGTAGTGTCCATGCCCAGACAAATTTAGGCTGTTCTGGGGTTAAAGGGGGAGGCACATTATTTGATAACACTATACTAAATATAATCACGTCACCAAATAATTGATTAAAACAAGCTGTTTTGCAATGAAGGTCTTCAGTAGCCTCAACAGCATTATGTAGGTTAGCACCATGGTGTAGCCGGAGGACAGCTAGCTTCCATCCTCCTCTGGGTACATCAACTACCATACAAAACCTAGGAGGCTCATGGTTCTCACCCCCTTCCATAGACTTACTAATTATGACAACTTCTGGAGGACATCCTCCAACCTATCAGAGCTCTTGCAGCATGAACTGACATGTTGTCCACCCAATCATAGGATCAGAGAATGCATCTAGTACTGAAAGCATAAGCTACAGCTAGCTAGCACTGCAGTGCATAAAAGTTGGTAAGTAGTTGACTCAAAGAGAGTATAAGACAATAGTTGAACAAATGAATTTCTTCCAAAATGAAGGAGAAGCAAGAGAGAGCTAGAGAGAGAGTTTAAAATGTGAAGTTTCACTTTCTTAGCTAGCAAATGCAGCTAGCTAGTTTAGTCTACTCAAACAGAGGGATGCTAGTTAGCTAACTGGCTATGACTATCCAACACAATAGTGGAACTCTTCCAAGGCAAAATAACCTTATGCTTTGACTAATTTATAGCCACTGTAGCTTGCAAACTGAACGAAACGGGGATAAACATACCTGAATTTGTCCAACAGAAATTCTTGTTTGCAACTGTTGGACTAATGATTACACCCTAGATCAGCTAGATGCAGGCAAAAGTGTGAAAGGCGGTGTTGAATGTGTCACTGTCATGTGTTTGTCACCTCAAATGTTTATCTCGACCTGTGCGCACCTACGTTGTAAACTTTCATTCATAGGCTAGGTTGTAGCAATCTCAAGATGGGCATAGGGACAATTTGAGTATCATGTAGTTGCCTAAACCTATCGCTGTTACACTGAACTGGGTGAATGGAATATGAATGACAGTCATCCAATATGTTGTAATAGAAATAAGGCCATGCTCATGAAAATAATAATAATTGTCCTCCCTCAAAGGCACTGACCATCACTGGTTGAAATACATATATGTAACATTGCATAAATATTGCCAGGAGTGTTGAATAAAAAAAAAACACGTTATTTGGGGTCTCCTTGGGCAGTCCACTACTACATTTTCGTGCAATGAAAACTTTTAATAAACCAGGACCAAGTTAACGTTCACTGATACACAATTCAAAACAATTTCGATGGCTTGCATGGCAATAAAGCTGCATTTTTATCTTTCGGATCTATTTGGGTCGGATACAGACCCGAACCAACTTGGATGCGATTCTCTCTCACCTCAGACATGTTTTGGGATCTGGTCCACCTCGGATCGGATATTGATTTTCAAAAAGAATTACAGGATCCTGTCGGGGTCAGGTAGGAAACTAACGCATCCAATGCTGTTAGGAACTGAATTTTAGGATCCGAGAAGACTTCTAGTCATAGCCCACACAAGCACAAAGTTAACTAGCTAGCTGGCAAGCTACATCACTAAAGTTACCTTCTGGTGCGGTGGTAGGCTGTAGAAGCGCTGGGTGCCGCTGGACGGCAGCGGGGCTGTTCTGCTGGCGAACACCACGGTGTTCAAACTACCTCCATTGCAAACAGCCCTTGACCGGACAAAACCGTGGTAAAGCCTCAGATGACAAGGTCCCGGAGAGGTGCGAGAGCTCAGGGCAGGCCCAGGTAGGGCACCACGGCACCGGGGAATCGCTGAAGAATTCCTCAGCCGCAGGACGAGACGAAGCATTTCGTCTTGGTTAGTTTAGTTCGCTAAAGACCTTTTAAATTCCGCTGGATCTACTCCGGTACTGGAATAGCTGGTAGCAATAAAGTATCTTTCTGTCCCCCGAACCAGCCCAGGTAGCTCTGTGCTCACTTTCCAATGACCTCTCTCATCACAACACAACGCTTTACGGCTCTCCTACGCCCGTCCTAAACTAGGTTGCCAGGTTGAGTTACAGACGAAACTCTCCGACGTCATTTCATGTGTACTCTGTTTTTTTTAGCCGTGTTATATTTACTTAATCAGTATGATATTAGGATGAATATAGCCACATTTATTTACCCAATTATTGAGATAACACCATAAGGCCAGTCTCTACTAGCGTTTGTCTAGTTGTCACAGTGAGTAACAACTATAATTCTAAAAGAAACCTTTCTCTATCTGGCAACGTTGAGGACTCGTTCTACTGTCGTAAAAAAATCGCAAAGCGGCTGCTCTGGGAGCCCTGCGGTTTGGTAGTAGCGCCACCTGAGGGCGCTGACATGCCGGTTTGGGCTGGATTGATGTATTCAATTGAGTACAACAGTAGATAAAACCAGGAAATTATTCTAATTGTGTTTACGCCATTCATTTTTTTGGTAGGGGATTTTAGAACTACTTCATATAATGTCTGTGTTTCGTGTAGACTTACCCTGGCGTAATGTTTTGATAACCACGCAATTCTCTCTCAGACAAAGGTCACTTTTATCAATATATTCGCCTGTATTTAACCTCCAAAGTTTAAACATAATAATCCGCTAATGTAGTTATCATACAGAACTACACATCCTGTCGCAAGTTTTTACATAATCAGTCAAGGTGCAGGCTGGGAGAAACCTCCACATCACTCCATACAAACTCTCACCGACAAGTAGCAAGTAACCTAGTAAGTAGATATATGAGCCTTTTACCGAGGTAAAATTGGCTTTATATTGTAACGAACCTGGGTTTATAAGCGCTTTTGTGGTACAGTCGCTAGCACGCTGGACTTCAGCCTAGAAGGTCGAGGGTTTGAAACCCGCTCCCTGCTGTTTCATTACAATATTCACACATTCGGACGTTCAACAGACCAAAAGCCATTTAAAAATGTAAAAATCAAGAACTATTTCACTATTTGTCACAGAAACATCAAACTATGTGTGATTTATTCTATAAATGTCTAGCATATTTTTACAACCTTTGTTTTGAGGAAAAATTCCGGTTTGGAGTTTATAGAAATACATAACATGTATAAAATGCCATTTAAAGCTATATAAATCAATAACGTTTTCACTGATTATGACAGAATCATCCAATTAGGTAGGATTTATTCTATACATGTCTAGTATACTTTTACAACCTTTACTTTGAGTAGAAATTCCAGTTTTCATTTGATAGAAATACATAAAATCTCAAATATTGCATTTAAAGGTGAAAAAATCGAATTCAGTTGATTGTCTCAGAAAAGAGTGAAGATATGCATTTATTTGCAATAACTTTAAAGAAATGTTAATTTCAAGTGCAATTAGTTCTATATGAAGTTGTACAATGTTTACAATCTTAAAATGTATGCCAAATCAATGTTTGCATTGTTAGTGCAACAGTTCTACATTTTAAAGTAGCTACACGGCACAGTAATTTATTTATACGTCTCTAGTTTAACAGCAAAGATGCCCCTTCCAATCATTTTCTGTTTTGGCTTTGTTGAAGTCCTTCTTTGTCATCCCCACACAAGCTGAATGGTACCATCTCTGGCACACAGAGCGTTCTATCGGCAGTATTAAAACATATAACAGGGTTATGTTTATTTACATGTAAATTACAGTTCTGGAATACCCAAATTATGTTTCATGTTTTTGCAATTAGGAACATTTTCAAATTGAATTGGATTTTTGTTAATTTGCTAAATTGTCTTTAAATGACATGCATTTGACCACAACCCTGACAGAAGAACACATAACTGTGGTGTTACTCATCATTGAGTATTCAGTTAATATAAGTCATATAGAAATAAAGGCATACATTTGCAAAAAACATGTGCCTTGATTAAAAAAAAAGTTATCACACATCACGGTTGTAATATCACACATTTACAATAATGTCAGTCTTTGAAATCCAAATCAGTTTAATCAGCACTTGTGCCAGACACAACATGTGTACCTATTACAGTGCATTGCTGTCATAGTGTGTATCTAGTATCTCTCATCGTAGAATAATAACATAGAGTCATGATAATAGAACATTAGAGCAATAACTAGGGTTGCAATGGGATGGAATTTCTCAGGAAATTTTCCATGGGAAGTTAAGCCCAGGAATGTTGGGAATTTTGCTTAAATTCATCAAAAAAGTTGGCTTATAACAGTAAACTTTTTTGTGGGATACACATAAGGCAATTCTAGGTCTTGTAGCATATTTTGGTTAAACTGTCCCCAATTCAATGGAATTGCAACCCTCTGCATGAACAGTGCATTCTTCCATCTTGGCATAGCAGTTCAGACGTCATTTGTCCTCGTCTTGTCGTGTCCCGTATATATATACAACTTTTTTTCATGCATTTTTTTATTTAAATTTTCCATAAACTCATCCTCAAAACACTCTCCTACTACCCGCCTCACAAATTTATATTTATAAAAAAAGTATAAAAAAGTATTATTTACCTCAAGTCTGAAATCATCCAAGAAGCTAGCCAGAAACTCCAAACTCCAAGAAGCTAGCCAGAAACTAGCCAGAAGCTAGCCAGGAGCTAATCCAGAAGCTAATCACAAGCTGGGTCAGGAGCTGGCCAGAAACTGGCCAGAAGCTAGCCAGGAGCTAGCCAGAAGCTAATCCAGAAGCTAATCAGAAGCTAGTTGGAGTTTTCGTCGATTCCGGAGCGAGCATCGGTTGTTCCGGAGCTAGCCAGCTGAGGAGTTCCATCCTGGGCTGCGGTCACCTGTACGGACCCGTTTTGCTGCCTGCGCGGAGCCCCGCCGGGCCTTCACGGCTGAACTGCCGACGTTGTCTACCCGAGGGAGTTATCCGTCTGGTTCCTCCGTCGCGACGTTGCCTGGGCGCCCATCTGCGGCCTGTTAGCCATTAGCTGTCTTATCGGCTGCTATCTGAATAGATAATCGGACAATTTATTATTTATTTTTATTGTTGTTATTTTTTTCTTCTTCTGGGCCTCTAGCTATATCTATTGTTTTTATTTTTGTTGTTGTTGTGTGATTTGGATTGGTCCCCTCTACCACACGGAACCCCACTAATGTACTGACGGAGCGCAAGAGGTGGCTAATAACAGACGTCCATCCTATGCTAGCTTGCTATCGATGGCCTGGCTGGCTGTCTGGATCGCCGTGACCCCCAACCAACCTCCCCACTCTCTGGACCCTTTTGATCACTCGACTAAGCATGCCTCTCCTTAATGTCAATATGCCTTGTCCATTGCTGTTCTGGTTAGTGTTTATTGGCTTATTTCACTGTAGAGCCTCTAGTCCTGCTCACCATACCTTATCCAACCTATTAGTTCCACCACCCACACATGCAATGACATCTCCTGGTTTCAATGATGTTTCTAGAGACAATATCTCTCTCTTCATCACTCAATACCTAGGTTTACCTCCACTGTATTCACATCCTACCATACCTTTGTCTGTACATTATACCTTGATGCTATTTTATCGCCCCCAGAAACCTCCTTTTACTCTCTGTTCCAGACGTTCTAGACGACCAATTCTTATTGCTTTCAGCCGCACCCTTATTCTACTCCTCCTCTGTTCCTCTGCGATGTAGAGGTGAATCCAGGCCCTACAGTGCCTTGCTCCACTCCTATTCCCCAGGCGCTCTCTTTTGACGACTTCTGTAACCGTAATAGCCTTGGTTTCATGCATGTTAACATTAGAAGCCTCCTCCCTAAGTTTGTTCTATTCACTGCTTTAGCACACTCTGCCAACCCGGATGTTCTAGCTGTGTCTGAATCCTGGCTTAGGAAGACTACCAAAAATTCTGAAATTTTAATTCCAAACTACAACCTTTTCAGACAAGATAGAACTGCCAAAGGGGGCGGTGTTGCAATCTACTGCAAAGATAGCCTGCAGAGTTCTGTCCTACTATCCAGGTCTGTACCCAAACAATTTGAACTTCTACTTTTAAAAATCCATCTCTCTAAAAACAAGTCTCTCACCGTTGCAGTCTGCTATAGACCACCCTCTGCCCCCAGTGTTGCTCTGGACACCATATGTGAACTGATTGCCCCCCATTTATCTTCAGAGCTCGTGCTGCTAGGCGACCTAAACTGGAACATGCTTAACACCCCAGCCATCCTACAATCTAAACTTGATGCCCTCAATCTCACACAAATTATCAATGAACCTACCAGGTACCTCCCCAAAGCCTTAAACACGGGCACCCTCATAGATATCATCCTAACCAACTTGCCCTCTAAATACACCTCTGCTGTCTTCAACCAAGATCTCAGATCACTGCCTCATTGCCTGCATCCGTAATGGATCAGCGGTCAAACGACCCCCACTCATCACTGTAAAACGCTCCCTGAAACACTTCAGCGAGCAGGCCTTTCTAATCGACCTGGATCCTGGAAGGATATTGATCTCATCCCGTCAGTAGAGGATGCCTGGATATTTTTTTTAAATGCCTTCCTAACCATCTTAAATAAACATGCCCCATTCAAGAAATTTAGAACCAGGAACAGATATACCCCTTGGTTCTCCCCAGACCTGACTGCCCTTAACCAACACAAAAACATCCTATGGCGTTCTGCATTAGCATCGAACAGCCCCCGTGATATGCAGCTGTTCAGGGAAGCTAGAAACCATTATACACAGGCAGTTAGAAAAGCCAAGGCTAGCTTTTTCAAGCAGAAATTTGCTTCCTGCAACACTAACTCAAAAAGTTCTGGGACACTGTAAAGTCCATGGAGAATAAGAACACCTCCTCCCAGCTGCCCACTGCACTGAAGATAGGAAACACTGTCACCACTGATAAATCCACCATAATTGAGAATTTCAATAAGCATTTTTCTACGGCTGGCCATGCTTTCCACCTGGCTACTCCTACCCCGGTCAACAGCACTGCACCCCCCACAGCAACTCGCCCAAGCCTTCCCCATTTCTCCTTCTCCCAAATCCGTTCAGCTGATGTTCTGAAAGAGCTGCAAAATCTGGACCCCTACAAATCAGCCGGGCTAGACAATCTGGACCCTTTCTTTCTAAAATTATCTGCCGAAATTGTTGCCACCCCTATTACTAGCCTGTTCAACTTCTCTTTCGTGTCGTCTGAGATCCCCAAAGATTGGAAAGCAGCTGCGGTCATCCCCCTCTTCAAAGGGGGGGACACTCTTGACCCAAACTGCTACAGACCTATATCTATCCTACCATGCCTTTCTAAGGTCTTCGAAAGCCAAGTCAACAAACAGATTACCGATCATTTCGAATCTCACCATACCTTCTCTGCTATGCAATCTGGTTTCAGAGCTGGTCATGGGTGCACCTCAGCCACACTCAAGGTCCTAAACGATATCTTAACCGCCATCAATAAGAAACATTACTGTGCAGCCGTGTTCATTGATCTGGCCAAGGCTTTTGACTCTGTCAATCACCACATCGTCATCGGCAGACTCGACAGCCTTGGTTTCTCAAATGATTGCCTCGCCTGGTTCACCAACTACTTCTCTGATAGAGTTCAGTGTGTCAAATCGGAGGGTCTGCTGTCCGGACCTCTGGCAGTCTCTATGGGGGTGCCACAGGGTTCAATTCTTGGACCGACTCTTTCTCTGTATACATCAATGAGGTCGCTCTTGCTGCTGGTGAGTCTCTGATCCACCTCTACGCAGACAACACCATTCTGTATACTTCTGGCCCTTCTTTGGACACTGTGTTAACAACCCTCCAGGCAAGCTTCAATGCCATACAACTCTCCTTCCGTGGCCTCCAATTGCTCTTAAATACAAGTAAAACTAAATGCATGCTCTTCAACCGATCGCTACCCGCTCCTACCCGCCTGTCCAACATCACTACTCTGGACGGCTCTGATTTAGAATACGTGGACAACTACAAATACTTAGGTGTCTGGTTAGACTGTAAACTCTCCTTCCAGACCCATATCAAATATCTCCAATCCAAAGTTAAATCTAGAATTGGCTTCCTATTTCGCAAAAAAGCATCCTTCACTCATGCTGCCAAACATACCCTTGTAAAACTGACCATCCTACCAATCCTCGACTTTGGCGATGTCATTTACAAAATAACCTCCAATACTCTACTCAACAAATTGGATGCAGTCTATCACAGTGCAATCCGTTTTGTCACCAAAGCCCCATATACTACCCACCATTGCGACCTGTACGCTCTTGTTGGCTGGCCCTCGCTTCATACTCGTCGCCAAACCCACTGGCTCCATGTCATCTACAAGACCCTGCTAGGTAAAGTCCCCCCTTATCTCAGCTCGCTGGTCACCATAGCATCTCCCACCTGTAGCACACGCTCCAGCAGGTATATCTCTCTAGTCACCCCCAAAACCAATTCTTTCTTTGGCCGCCTCTCCTTCCAGTTCTCTGCTGCCAATGACTGGAACGAACTACAAAAAGCACTGAAACTGGAAACACTTATCTCCCTCACTAGCTTTAAGCACCAACTGTCAGAGCAGCTCACAGATTACTGCACCTGTACATAGCCCACCTATATTTTAGCCCAAACAACTACATCTTTCCCTACTGTATTTAATTTATTTATTTTGTTCCTTTGCACCCCATTATTTTTATTTCTACTTTGCACTTTCTTCCATTGCAAATCTACCATTCCAGTGTTTTACTTGCTGTATTGTATTTACTTTGCCACCATGGCCTTTTTTTGCCTTTACCTCCCTTATCTCACCCCATTTGCTCACATCGTATATAGACTTGTTTATACTGTATTATTGACTGTATGTTTGTTTTGCTCCATGTGTAACTCTGTGTCGTTGTATGTGTCGAACTGCTTTGCTTTATCTTGGCCAGGTCGCAATTGTAAATGAGAACTTGTTCTCAACTTGCCTACCTGGTTAAATAAAGGTGAAATAAAAAAAATAAAAAAACATTGCAGTTGATTCTCAAGATCTTACACCCTAATGAGATGCTATTGGGCCCACACTACTACACTGTCTGAGCCAAGGACTACATGCTTTCTGGTAAGTTTTGATTACAGTACTGGGAGGGGGAAATATATTTTATGACATAGGTGTTTTTTGTTAACTGAGTCTGATGTTCAAGAGGTGGACATTGAGGACGTCCAGGGAGAAGACATGGAAGCCTGAGAGGAAGACAACCAAAGCTTGAATTTCTAGACTATCATTTTACAGATGTTGAAAAGATATTTGGGAGATGCGATGGATCGTTGGGGATCATTCAATATTCCCTTTTGTTGTTCAGGGAAATCATTCCATATGAAGAGTCAACTTATTTAATTAAAGTTCAATTCATTACTTAATTGTTTGTTTTTTCTATTGGAAGGATTTTGTAATTTGCAATTTGTCTACTTACTTATCTTAAGGTTAAAAGGTTTATGTTTCTGTCTCCATATGATATGGAGATATCCAATGCAAAAACCATCTACATTTACATGTATATGGTATTAATATTAATTTGCATATATTCCCGTTAATTCCCAGGAAACGCCCCCCTCAGAGAGAGACACACAGCTTGATGTGACCTCTCACATTTTTCAACATGTTTTTTTCTATTTTTACAAGAGGATAGAGAAGATAAAGATAAACTTGTATTTTTCGGCAGGTACATGTGCAGGATGCTACACTCTACAGCATGGCCTTCGCTCCAGATCAAAACTCCAAACCTACAACCTAATTCTGGCCAGAATTAACCGGCGAGATTACTGCTTCCAAGGTTTTAGTTTCCCAAGCTATACGGAGGGTGCTCTATACGGAGGGTGCTCTATACGGAGGGTGTTCTATACGGAGGGTGCTCTATACGGAGGGTGCTCTATACGGAGGGTGCTCTATACGGAGGGTGCTCTATACGGAGGGTGCTCTATACGGAGGGTGCTCTATACGGAGGGTGCTCTATACGGAGGGTGCTCTATACGGAGGGTACTCTATACGGAGGGTACTCTAGCCAACAAACAGCAGTCCTGACCACACCATTACAACCTGGAACTGAGCCAGATACAATTTAGCACTAAGGTGTGAAGTAAAAGGCCTTTGGGCCCAACAAGTGTCAGGAGTCATTGAAGCCCCACCTGCTGTTCAAAGACCATTCACTGGTATTTTCTACAAGAAATCTGCCTTCAGAAATAAAGGTTTCTCCCAAGTGGATGTGACACCTAGTCCCATTGCCTGCTGCACTGCTGCTAGGATTCCACCTGGTGATCTGTTCACCGTCTGACCTGGCCTGTCTCCCCCTGTCTGGTACAGGTACCCCCACCACACTCCCTCCTCTCTCCCTGGTCTGTCTCCCTCTGTCTGGTACAGGTACCTCCTCTCTCCCTGGCCTGTCTCCCTCTGTCTGGTACAGGTACCTCCTCCCTCCTCTCCCTGGTCTGTCTCCCTCTGTCTGGTACAGGTACCTCCTCTCTCCCTGGCCTGTCTACCTCTGTCTGGTACAGGTACCTCCTCTCTCCCTGGCCTGTCTCCCTCTGTCTGGTACAGGTACCCCTCCTGGTCTGTCTCCCCTGTCTGGTACCACACTCCCCCTCTCTCCCTGGCCTGTCTCCCTCTGTCTGGTACAGGTACCCCCACCACACTCCCTCCTCTCTCCCTGGCCTGTCTCCCTCTGTCTGGTACAGGTACCCCCACCACACTCCCTCCTCTCTCCCTGGCCTGTCTACCTCTGTCTGGTACAGGTACCTCCTCTCTCCCTGGCCTGTCTCCCTCTGTCTGGTACAGGTACCCCCACCACACTCCCTCCTCTCTCCCTGGCCTGTCTCCCCCTGTCTGGTACAGGTACCTCCACTACACTCCTCCTCTCTCCCTGGCCTGTCTCCCTCTGTCTGGTACAGGTACCTCCTCTCTCCCTGGCCTGTCTCCCTCTGTCTGGTACAGGTACCCCCACCACACTCCCTCCTCTCTCCCTGGTCTGTCTCCCTCTGTCTGGTACAGGTACCTCCTCTCTCCCTGGCCTGTCTCCCTCTGTCTGGTACAGGTACCTCCTCTCTCCCTGGCCTGTCTCCCTCTGTCTGGTACAGGTACCTCCTCTCTCCCTGGCCTGTCTACCTCTGTCTGGTACAGGTACCTCCTCTCTCCCTGGCCTGTCTCCCTCTGTCTGGTACAGGTACCCCCACCACACTCCCTCCTCTCTCCCTGGCCTGTCTCCCCCTGTCTGGTGCAGGTACCTCCACCACACTCACCCCTGTCTCCCTCTGTCTGGTACAGGTACCCCCACCACACTCCCTCCTCTCTCCCTGGCCTGTCTCCCTCTGTCTGGTACAGGTACCTCCTCTCTCCCTGGTCTGTCTCCCCCTGTCTGGTACAGGTACCTCCACCACACTCACCCCTCTCTCCCTGGCCTGTCTCCCCCTGTCTGGTACAGGTACCTCCACCACACTCACCCCTCTCTCCCTGGCCTGTCTACCTCTGTCTGGTACAGGTACCTCCCTCCTCTCTCCCTGGTCTGTCTCTCCCTGTCTGGTACAGGTACCTCCACTGGCCTGTCACTCACCCCCTCCTCTCTCCCTGGTCTGTCTCCTCCCTGTCTGGTACAGGTACCTCCACTGGCCTGTCTCCACTACACCCCTCTCTCCCTGGTGTCTCTGTCTCTCCCTGTCTGGCCTGTCTCCCTCTGTCTGGTACCTCCACTA
Organism: Oncorhynchus masou masou; assembly: GCF_036934945.1. Classification (NCBI taxonomy): domain Eukaryota; kingdom Metazoa; phylum Chordata; class Actinopteri; order Salmoniformes; family Salmonidae; genus Oncorhynchus; species Oncorhynchus masou. Next base: position 212,502 of record NC_088219.1, read on the forward strand.
CACTCACCCCTCTCTCCCTGGTCTGTCTCCCTCTGTCTGGTACAGGTACCCCCACCACACTCCCTCCTCTCTCCCTGGTCTGTCTCCCCCTGTCTGGTACAGGTACCTCCACCACACTCACCCCTCTCTCCCTGGTCTGTCTCCCTCTGTCTGGTACAGGTACCTCCACCACACTCACCCCTCTCTCCCTGGCCTGTCTCCCCCTGTCTGGTACAGGTACCCCACCACACTCACCCCTCTCTCCCTGGCCTGTCTCCCCCTGTCTGGTACAGGTACCTCCACCACACTCTGTCTGCCTGTCTCCCCCTGTCTGGGTACAGGTACCCCCACCACACTCCCTCCTCTCTCCCTGGCCTGTCTCCCCCTGTCTGGTACAGGTACCTCCACTACACTCACCCCTCTCTCCCTGGTCTGTCTCCCTCTGTCTGGTACAAGTACCCCCACCACACTCCCTCCTCTCTCCCTGGTCTGTCTCCCCCTGTCTGGTACAGGTACCTCCACTACACTCACCCCTCTCTGTTCACCGTCTGCCCTGGTCTGTCTCCCTCTGTCTGGTACAGGTACCTCCACCACACTCACCCCTCTCTCCCTGGCCTGTCTCCCCCTGTCTGGTACAAGTCTGGTACACCCCCCACCACACAGGTCACCCCTCTCTCCCTGGCCTGTCTCCCCCTGTCTGGTACAGGTACCTCCACCACACTCACGCCTGTCTCCCCCTGTCTGGTACAAGTACCCCCACCACACTCCCTCCTCTCTCCCTGGCCTGTCTCCCCCTGTCTGGTACAGGTACCTCCTCTCTCCCTGGTCTGTCTCCCTCTGTCTGGTACAGGTACCTCCACCACACTCACCCCTCTCTCCCTGGCCTGTCTCCCTCTGTCTGGTATCATGGCAATAACGTCAAGGATAACCTGGCATCATGGCAATAACGTCAAGGTATAACTGGCATCATGGCAATAACGTCAAGGTATAACTGGCATCATGGCAATAACGTCAAGGTATAACTGGCATCATGGCAATAACGTCAAGGTATAACTGGCATCATGGCAATAACGTCAAGGATAACCTGGCATCATGGCAATAACGTCAAGGTATAACTGGCATCATGGCAATAACGTCAAGGTATAACTGGCATCATGGCAATAACGTCAAGGATAACCTGGCATCATGGCAATAACGCAATAACGGCATCATGGCAATAACGTATAACTGGCATTATGGCAATAACGTCAAGGATAACATGGCATCATGTCAATAACGTCAAGGTATAACTGGCATCATGGCAATAACGTCAAGGATAACCTGGCATCATGGCAAACGTAACGTCATGGCAATAACGTATAACTGGCATCATGGCAATAACGTCAAGGATAACCTGGCATCATGGCAATAACGTCAAGGATAACCTGGCATCATGGCAATAACGTCATGGTATAACTGGCATTATGGCAATAACGTCAAGGATAACCTAGCATCATGGCAATAACGTCAAGGATAACCTGGCATCATGGCAATAACGTCAAGGTATAACTGGCATCATGGCAATAACGTCAAGGATAACCTGGCATCATGTCAATAACGTCAAGGTATAACTGGCATCATGGCAATAACGTCAAGGATAACCTGGCATCATGGCAATAACGTCAAGGTATAACTGGCATCATGGCAATAACGTCAAGGTATAACTGGCATCATGGCAATGACGTCAAGGTATAACTGGCATCATGGCAATAATGTCAAGGATAACCTGGCATCATGGCAATAACGTCAAGGTATAACTGGCTCATGGCAATAACGTCAAGGATAACCTGGCATCATGGCAATAACGTCAAGGTATAACTGGCATCATGGCAATAACGTCAAGGTATAACTGGCATCATGGCAATAACGTCAAGGTATAACTGGCATCATGGCAATAATGTCAAGGATAACCTGGCATCATGGCAATAACGTCAAGGTATAACTGGCATCATGGCAATAACGTCAAGGATAACCTGGCATCATGGCAATAACGTCAAGGATAACCTGGCATCATGGCAATAACGTCATGGTATAACTGGCATTATGGCAATAACGTCAAGGATAACCTGGCATCATGGCAATAACGTCAAGGTATAACTGGCATCATGGCAATAACGTCAAGGAGAACCTGGCATCATGGCAATAACGCCAAGGTATAACTGGCATCATGGCAATAACGCCAAGGATAACTGGCATCATGGCAATAACGCCAAGGATAACCTGGCATCATAACTGGCATCATGGCAATAACGTCAAGGTATAACTGGCATCATGGCAAACACGTCAAGGATAACCTGGCATCATGGCAATAACGTCAAGGTATAACTGGCATCATGGCAATAACGTCAAGGATAACCTGGCATCATGGCAATAACGTCAAGGTATAACTGGCATCATGGCAATAACGTCAAGGTATAACTGGCATCATGGCAATAACGTCAAGGTATAACTGGCATCATGGCAATAACGTCAAGGTATAACTGGCATCATGGCAATAACGTCATGATATAACTGGCATTATGGCAATAACGTCAAGGATAACCTGGCATCATGGCAATAACGTCAAGGTATATCTAGCATCATGGCAATAACGTCAAGGATAACCTGGCATCATGGCAATAACGTCAAGGTATAACTGGCATCATGGCAATAACGTCAAGGTATAACTGGCATCATGACAATAACGTCAAGGTATAACTGGCATCATGGCAATAACGTCAAGGATAACCTGGCATCATGGCAATAACGTCAATGTATAACTGGCATCATGGCAATAACGTCAAGGATAACCTGGCATCATGACAATAACGTCAAGGTATAACTGGCATCATGGCAATAACGTCAAGGTATAACTGGCATCATGGCAATAACGTCAAGGTATTACATTTACATTTAAGTCATTTAGCAGACGCTCTTATCCAGAGCGACTTACAAATTGGTGAATTCACCTTCTGACATCAGTGGAACAGCCACAAGGTATAACTGGCATCATGGCAATAACGTCAAGGTATAACTGGCATCATGGCAATAACGTCAAGGATAACCTGGCATCATGGCAATAACGTCAAGGTATAACTGGCATCGTGGCAATAACGTCAAGGTATAACTGGCATCATGGCAATAACGTCAAGGATAACCTGGCATCATGGCAATAACGTCAAGGATAACCTGGCATCATGACAATAACGTCAAGGATAACCTGGCATCATGGCAAAAGCATCAAGGTATAACTGGCATCATGGTATAAATGACTTGACAACCATATTCAAGTTCAGCTTTATAAATATATCAGTAAATCAAGAACTATATTTTACCCATAATAAGAGTTTGATCTGGCTTAACTTACTGATCCTGCTTTTGCAACAGCTTAGTGTTCTGATGTTCAACTCTTCTGCAAAAACATTCTCCTCTGTAAACAATACAAAACATAATTCATTCTTAATTCTATATAAAAACCTTTAAAATCAGAATAGAAAAATATTAACAGGAATGTACAACAAAAACAATGACAATTCAGCAGTGTTTAATCTACAGTAACGTTACACCTCAGTCCGTCCAGTTTGTGATTACAGTATATACAGCAGAAAAGCATGTCCTTCATAAGGCACAGTTCTAAAAGGATTTAGTAACCGTGTGTTCCTCAGCAGCACCTCGCTAGGTCCTTTAGTAACAGTGTGTTCCTCAGCAACACCTCGCTAGGACCTTTAGTAACCGTGTGTTCCTCAGCAGCACCTCGCTAGGTCCTTTAGTAACCGTGTGTTCCTTAGCAACACCTCCCTAGGTCCTTTAGTAACCGTGTGTTCCTTAGCAACACCTCGCTAGGTCCTTTAGTAACCGTGTGTTCCTCAGCAGCACCTCGCTAGGCCCTTTAGTAACCGTGTGTTCCTTAGCAACACCTCCCTAGGTCCTTTAGTAACCGTGTGTTCCTTAGCAACACCTCGCTAGGTCCTTTAGTAACCGTGTGTTCCTCAGCAACACCTCGCTAGGTCCTTTAGTAACCGTGTGTTCCTCAGCAGCACCTCGCTAGGTCCTTTAGTAACCGTGTGTTCCTCAGCAACACCTCGCTAGGTCCTTTAGTAACCGTGTGTTCCTTAGCAGCACCTCGCTAGGTCCTTTAGTAATCGTGTGTTCCTCAGCAGCACCCCGCTAGGTCCTTTAGTAACACTGTGTTCCTCAGCAACACCTCCCTAGGTCCTTTAGTAACAGTGTGTTCCTCAGCAACACCTCCCTAGGTCCTTTAGTAACACTGTGTTCCTCAGCAGCACCTCGCTAGGTCCTTTAGTAACCCTGTGTTCCTTAGCAACACCTCCCTAGGTCCTTTAGTAACAGTGTGTTCCTCAGCAACACCTCGCTAGGTCCTTTAGTAATCGTTTGTTCCTCAGCAGCACCTCGCTAGGTCCTTTAGTAACCGTGTGTTCCTTAGCAACACCTCCCTAGGTCCTTTAGTAACACTGTGTTCCTCAGCAGCACCTCGCTAGGTCCTTTAGTAACCGTGTGTTCCTTAGCAACACCTCGCTAGGTCCTTTAGTAACCGTGTGTTCCTCAGCAGCACCTCGCTAGGTCCTTTAGTAACCGTGTGTTCCTCAGCAACACCTCGCTAGGTCCTTTAGTAACAGTGTGTTCCTCAGCAGCACCTCGCTAGGTCCTTTAGTAACCGTGTGTTCCTTAGCAACACCTCCCTAGGTCCTTTAGTAACCGTGTGTTCCTCAGCAGCACCTCGCTAGGTCCTTTAGTAACCGTGTGTTCCTCAGCAGCACCTCGCTAGGTCCTTTAGTAACCGTGTGTTCCTCAGCAGCACCTCGCTAGGTCCTTTAGTAACCGTGTGTTCCTTAGCAGCACCTCGCTAGGTCCTTTAGTAACAGTGTGTTCCTTAGCAACACCTCGCTAGGTCCTTTAGTAACCGTGTGTTCCTTAGCAGCACCTCGCTAGGTCCTTTAGTAACCGTGTGTTCCTTAGCAACACCTCGCTAGGTCCTTTAGTAACCGTGTGTTCCTCAGCAGCACCTCGCTAGGTCCTTTAGTAACAGTGTGGTCCTTAGCAACACCTCGCTAGGTCCTTTAGTAACCGTGTGTTCCTCAGCAGCACCTCGCTAGGTCCTTTAGTAACAGTGTGTTCCTTAGAAACACCTCGCTAGGTCCTTTAGTAACAGTGTGTTCATTAGCAACACCTCGCTAGGTCCTTTAGTAACAGTGTGTTCCTTAGCAACACCTCGCTAGGTCTTTTAGTAACAGTGTGTTCCTTAGCAACACCTCGCTAGGTCCTTTAGTAACAGTGTGTTCCTTAGCAACACCTCACTAGGTCCTTTAGTAACCGTGTGTTCCTCAGCAACACCTCGCTAGGTCCTTTAGTAACCGTGTGTTCCTTAGCAGCACCTTGCTAGGTCCTTTAGTAACCGTGTGTTCCTTAGCAACACCTCGCTAGGTCCTTTAGTAACCGTGTGTTCCTCAGCAGCACCTCGCTAGGTCCTTTAGTAACACTGTGTTGGCCCATCCTTAGCAACACCTCGCTAGGTCCTTTAGTAACAGTGTGTTCCTTAGCAACACCTCACTAGGTCCTTTAGTAACCGTGTGTTCCTCAGCAGCACCTCGCTAGGTCCTTTAGTAACCGTGTGTTCCTTAGCAGCACCTCGCTAGGTCCTTTAGTAACAGTGTGGTCCTTAGCAACACCTCGCTAGGTCCTTTAGTAACAGTGTGTTCCTCAGCAACACCTCGCTAGGTCCTTTAGAAACAGTGTGTTCCTTAGCAACATCTCGCTAGGTCCTTTAGTAACAGTGTGTTCATTAGCAACACCTCGCTAAGTCCTTTAGTAACAGTGTGTTCCTTAGCAACACCTCGCTAGGTCTTTTAGTAACAGTGTGTTCCTTAGCAACACCTCGCTAGGTCCTTTAGTAACAGTGTGTTCCTTAGCAACACCTCACTAGGTCCTTTAGTACATTACATTTACATTTAAGTCATTTAGCAGACGCTCTTATCCAGAGCGACTTACAAATTAGTAAACGTGTGTTCCTTCGCAGCACCTCGCTAGGTCCTTTAGTAACAGTGCATTCCTCAGCAACACCTCGCTAGGTCCTTTAGTAACAGTGTGTTCATTAGCAACACCTCGCTAGGTCCTTTAGTAACAGTGTGTTCCTTAGCAACACCTCGCTAGGCCCTTTAGTAACAGTGTGTTCCTTAGCAACACCTCGCTAGGTCTTTTAGTAACAGTGTGTTCCTTAGCAACACCTCGCTAGGTCCTTTAGTAACAGTGTGTTCCTCAGCAACACCTCGCTAGGTCCTTTTGTAACCGTGTGTTCCTTAGCAGCACCTCGCTAGGTCCTTTAGTAACAATGTGTTCCTCAGAAACACCTCGCTTGGTCCTTTAGTAACAGTGTGTTCCTTAGCAACACCTCGCTAGGTCCTTTATTAACAGTGTGTTCCTTAGCAACACCTCACTAGGTCCTTTAGTAACAGTGTGTTCCTTAGCAACACCTCGCTAGGCCCTTTAGTAACAGTGTGTTCATTAGCAACACCTCGCTAGGTCCTTTATTAACAGTGTGTTCCTTAGCAACACCTCACTAGGTCCTTTAGTAACAGTGTGTTCCTTAGCAACACCTCGCTAGGCCCTTTAGTAACAGTGTGTTCCTTAGCAACACCTCGCTAGGTCCTTTAGTAACAGTGTGTTCCTTAGCAACACCTCGCTAGGTCCTTTAGTAACAGTGTGTTCCCTAGCAACACCACGCTAGGTCCTTTAGTAACAGTGTGTTCCTCAGCAACACCTCGCTAGGCCCATTCTTAAATGGAAGAAATTTGGAACAACAAACACTCTTCCTAGAGCTGGCTGGCCAGCCAAACTGAGCAATCGGGGGAGGAGGGTCTTGGTCAGGAGGTGACCAAGAACCCGATGGTCACTGACAGAGCTCGTCTGTGGAAATGGAATAACCTTCCAGAAAGACAACCATCTCTGCAGCAGTCCACCAATCAGGCATTTATGGTAGACTGGCCAGACGGAAGCCACTCCTCAGTAAAAGGCACATGACAGCCCACTTAGAGTTTGCCAAAAGGCACCTAAAGACTCTCAGACCATGAGAAACAAGATTATCAGGTCTGATGAAATCAAGATTGAACTGTTTGGCCTGAATGCAAAGCATCATGTCTGGAGGAAACCTGGCACCATCCCTACGGTGAAGCGTGGTGGTGGGAGCATCATGCTGTGGGGATGTTTTTCAGGACTAGTCTGGAGGCAAAGATGAACGGAGAAAGTACAGAGATACTTGATGAAAACCTGCTTTAGAGCGCTCAGGACCTCAGACTGGGGCGAAGGCTCATCTTCCAACAGGACAATGACCCTAAGCACACAGCCAAGACAACGCAGGAGTGGCTTCGGCACAAGTCTTTGAATGTCATTGAGTGGCCCAGCCAGAGCCCAGACTTGAACTCTAGAGAGACCTGAAAATAGTTGTGCATCAACGCTCCCATCCAACCTGTCTGAGCTTGAGAGGATCTGCAGCTAACCAAATACAGTTGTGCCAAGCTTGTAGCATCATACCCAAGAAGACTTGAGGCTGTAATCGCTGCCTAAGTTGCTTCAACAAAGTATTGAGTAAAGGGTCTGAATACTTATGTAAATGTGATATTACATTTTTTTTAAATACATTTGCAAAAATGTCTGAAAACCAGTTTTTGCTTTGTCATTATGGGGTATTGTGTATTTATTTATTTTTTAATCCATTTTAGAATAAGGCTGTAACGTAACAAAATTTGAAAAAAGTAAAGGGGTCTGAATACTTTCCAAATGCACTGTCCTTTAGTTCCTCAACAGCAGCAGTTGAAGTCGGAGGTTTACATACACATTAGCCAAATGCATTTAAACCCTGACATTTAATCCAAGTAGAAATTCCCTGTTTTAGGTCAGTTAGGATCACCACTTTATTTTAAGTGAAATGTCAGAATAATAGTAGAGAAAAGGATTTATTTCAGCTTTTATTTCTTTCATCACATTCCCAGTGGGTCAGAAGTTTATATACACTCAATTAGTGTTTGGTAACATTGCCTTTAAATTGTTTAATGTGGATCAAACGTTTCGGGTAGCCTTCGACAAGCTTCCCACAATAAGTTGGGGGAAATTTTGGCCCATTCCTCCTGACAGAACTCGTGTAACTGAGTCAGGTTTGTAGGCCTCCTTGCTCGCACATGCTTCTTCAGTTCTGCCCACAAATGTTTTTATTTTAATTTTACTAGGCAAGTCAGTTATGAACAAATTCTTATTTTTAATGACGGCCTAGGAACAGTAGGTTAACTGCCTGTTCAGGGGCAGAACGACAGATTTGTACCTTGTCAGCTCGGGGGTTTGAACTTGCAACCTTTCGGTTACTAGTCCAACGCTCTAACCACTAGGCTACGCTGCCGCCAGGGCTTTGTGATTGCCACTCCAATACCTTGACTTTGTTGTCCTTAAGCCATTTTGCCACAACTTTGGAAGTATGCTTGGGGTCATAGTTCATTTGGAAGACCCATAACTTCCTGACTGATGTCTTGAGATGTTGCTTCAATATATCCACATAATTTTCCTGCCACATGATGCCATCTATTTTGTGAAGTGCACCAGTCCCTCCTGCAGCAAAGCACCTCCACAACATGATGCTGCCACCCCCGTGCTTCACGGTTGGAATGATGTTCTTTGTTTTTTCCTCCAATCATAATAATGATCATTATGGCCAAACAGTTCTATTTTTGTTTCATCAGACCAGAGGATATTTCTCCAAAAAGTACGATCTTTGTCCCCATGTGCAGTTGCAAACCGTAGTCAGGCTTTTTTATGGCCGTTTTTTGTGCAGTGGTTTCTTCCTTGCTGAGCGGCGATATAGGACTCGTTTTACTGTGGTTTTAATGTGGATATAGATATTTTTGTACTTTTGTTTACTCCAGCATCTTCACAAGGTCCTTTTTCGGTTGTTCTGGGATTGATTTGCACTTTTCGCACCAAAGTATGTTCATCTCTAAGAGACAGAACGCGTCTCCTTCCTGAACGGTATGACGTGGTCCAATGGTGTTTATACTTGCGTACTATTGTTTGTACAGATGAACGAGGTACCTTCAGGCATTTGGAAATTGCTCCCAAGGATGAACTAGACTTGGAGGTCTACAATTTTTTTTCTGAGGTATTGGCTGATTTCTTTTGATTTTCCCATGATGTCAAGCAGTGAGTTTGAAGGTCGGCCTTGAAATACATCCACAGGTTCACCTCCAATTGACTCACATGATGTCAATTAGCCTATAAGAAGCTTCTAAAGCCATGACATCATTTTCTGGAATTTCCAAGCCGTTTAAAGCCACAGTCAACTTAGTTTATGTAAACTTCTGACCCACTGGAATTGTGATACAGTGAATTATAAGTGAATAATCTGTCTGTAAACAATTGTTGGAAACATTACTTGTGTCATTTTTTTTTTTTTTTTAACCTTTATTTAACGAGGCAAGTCAGTTAAGAACAAATTCTTATTTTCAATGACGGCCTAGGAACAGTGGGTTAACTGCCTGTTCAGGGGCAGAACGACAGATTTGTACCTTGTCAGCTCGGGGGTTTGAACTTGCAACCTTCCGGTTGCTAGTCCAACGCTCTAACCACTAGGCTACCCTGCCGCCCCGTCATGCACAAAGTAGATTTGCCAAAACCATAGTTTGTTAACAATACATTTGTGGAGTGGTTGAAAAACGAGTTTTAATGACTCCAACCTAAGTGATTGTAAACTTCAACTGTAGGTCCTTTAGATCCTCAGCAGCTAGGTCCTTTAGTTCCTCAGCAGCTAGGTCCTTTAGTTCCTCAGCAGCTAGGTCCTTTAGATCCTCAGCAGCTAGGTCCTTTAGTTCCTCAGCAGCTAGTTCCTCAGCAGCTAGGTCCTTTTCCTCAGCAGCTAGGTCCTCAGCAGCTCAGGTCCTTCAGTTCCTCAGTTCCTCAGCAGCTAGGTCCTTTAGTTCCTCAGCAGCTAGGTCCTTTAGTTCCTCAGCAGCTAGGTCCTTTAGTTCCTCAGCAGCTAGGTCCTTCAGTTCCTCAGCAGCTAGGTCCTTTAGTTCCTCAGCAGCTAGGTCCTCTAGTTCCTCAGCAGCTAGGTCCTTTAGTTCCTCAGCAGCTAGGTCCTTTAGTTCCTCAGCAGCTAGGTCCTCTAGGTCCTCAGCAGCTAGGTCCTTTAATCCTGTGGAAAAATAAAGAACAATGACAGACTGAACACTGATGGAGAAGTGTGTGTGTATGTGTTTGAGTGCGTACCTCTCCTCTCCGTTGTCCTCCTCCACCCAGGCCACTATCTTCCCCTCCCAGCCTGGAACCAACGCCTCGTCTTCAAATACCTATATATACACACACACACACACACACACACACACAAAATATCAACAGTGTGACTGTATTTAGGTATAGATCACCAGACTCCTCCCTCCTTCTACCCCTTCTCTCCTCTCTCCTCCCCCTCCTGTCCTCTACCCCTCCTCTCCGCTCCCCCCACTGTCCTCTGCCCCTTCTCTCCTCCCCCTCCTTCCACCCCCCTCATCTCCTCTGCCCCTTCTCTCCTCCCCCTCCTTCCATCCCCTCATCTCCTCTGCCCCTTCTCTCCTCCCCCTCCTCTCCTCCTTCCCCTTCCACCCCCTCATCTCCTCTGCCCCTTCTCTCCCTCCCCCTCCTCCTCCCCCTCCTGTCCTCTGCCCCTCCTCCTCCACCTCCCCCTTCCACTCCTCCTCCTCTACTCCCTGTCCTCTCTCCTCTCCGCCCCCCCACTGTCCTCTGCCCCTTCTCTCCTCCCCCTCCTTCCACCTCCTCATCTCCTCTGCCCCTTCTCTCCTCCCCCCTTCCCCCCCCTCATCTCCTCTGCCCCTTCTCTCCTCCCCCTCCTTCCACCCCCTCATCTCCTCTGCCCCTTCTCCTCCCCCTCCTCTCCCCCCCCTCCTCCTCCCCTTCTCTCCTCCACCTCCTCTCCTTCTCTCCTCCTCCCCTCCTTCTGTCCTCCCCCTCCTCCCCCACTGTCCTCTGCCCCTTCTCTCCTCCCCCTCCTTCCACCCCCTCATCTCCTCTGCCCCTTCTCTCCTCCCCCCTCCTTCCACTCTCCTCCCCCTCCTCCCCCTCCTCCTCATCTCCTCTGCCCCTTCTCTCCTCCCCCTCCTTCTCCTCCCCCTCTCATCTCCCTCTGCCCCTTCTCTCTCTCCTCCCTCCTCCTCCTCTGCCCCTTCATCCTCCTCTGCTCCTTCTGTCCTCTGCCCCTCTTCTCCTTTCCTCTCCCCTCTTCACTCCCCCTGCTCTACTCTCCCTCATCTCTCGTTTCTCCTTCCCTCCTCACCTCTTCTTTAACGGTACCAAACTCGGGGTCGAGGGCTTTGAAGTGGAATCTGTAGTTGTCATCTCTGTCTACTGCAGTCTTCACGTCTCTCAGAGTGACTTTCCCCAACCTAACACACATCAAATGTTTCCAATAATCTTCTCACCCGGACTATGCACCCTACATGATCATCCTGACTCTTGACATTTTATAGTTCCTCCGTTGCACATGATCCTGTCATTGCTTTTGTTTTGTTTAATACATCTCTACATACAAATAAATACATTGTCTGTATGCGAATAGCCTCCATTGTCTTCAGAAAGTGTTCATACCCCTTGACTTACTGCACATTTTGTTGTTAGTCTCAATTCAAAATGGATTAAATAAAGAAAAAATATCTCACCCATCTACACACAAAGTGAAAATATGTTTTTAGAAATGTTTGCAAATGTATTGTAAAATGAAATACATACATCTTATTTACGTAAGTGATATGATCACCTTTGGCAGCGATTACAGCTATGAGTCTTTCTGGGTAAGTCTCTAAGAGCTTTGCAAACCTGGATTGTACAATTGTACAATATCTGCACATTTATCATTTTTAAATTGTTCAAGTTGGTTGTTGATCATTGCTAGACAGCCATTTTCAAGTCTTGCCATAGATTTTTAAGACGATTTATGTAAAAACTGTAACTCGGCCACTCTGGGACATTCAATGTCCGCCAGTGTAGATTTGGCCTTGTTTTAGGTTATTGTCCTGCTGAAAGGTGAATTCATTTCCCAGTGTCTGTTGGAAAGTAGACTGAATCAGGATTCTAGGATTTGGCATGTGCTTAGTTCTATACCATTTATTTGCATTATTACAAATCTCCCTAGTCATTGCAAATGACAAGCATACCCATAACATGATACAGACACCACCATACTTGAAAATATGAAGTGGTACTCAGTAACGTGTTGGATTTGCCCCAAAGATAACGCTTTGTATTCAGTACATAAAGTTAATTCCTTTGCCACACTTTTTGCCGTTTTACTTTCATGCCTTATTGCAAACAGGATGCATGTTTTGTAATATTTTTAATCTGTATAGACTTCCTTTTTCACTCTGTCATTTAGGTTAGTATTGTGGAGTAACTACAATGTTGTCGGTCCATCTTCAGTTTCATGCAACTTATTATGTGACTTGTTAAGTAAATGCTTACTCCTGAACATATTTAGGCTTGAGATAATAAAGGAGTTGAATACTTATTGACCCAAGATATTTCAGCTTTTCATTTTTACATCATTTGTAAAAAAAAAAATTAAAAAAAATCCACTTTAACATTATGGGATATTGTGTGTAGGACAGTGACACAAAATCTCAATTTAAACCGTTTTAAATTCAGATGTAATACAACAATATGGAAGAGGTGAACATACTTTCTGAAGGCTCTGGAGGAAGGCCTTAGTCTCCTGGGACATTCATTACATGTGGATTCTGCGTCTAGATATGTCTATATTAGATCCTGTTTGTTGTATATATTATATCCTGTTTGTTGTATATATTATATCCTGTTTATTGTATATATTATATCCTGTTTATTGTATATATTATATCCTGTTTATTGTATATATTATATCCTGTTTATTATATCTTATATCCTGTTTATTGTATATATTATATCCTGTTAGGTCTCTATTTCTCTCTCTGTTCCTGCTACTTTCAGTGTCAGATTCTTGTTTGTGTTTTTCATGCCAGAAGCAAGCTATCGTCTCGTTTTCCTTCCACCTTGTCCTATCCTGTCGGAGTCGGCCTGGCAGGTGCATCCTGCACTATACAACGTCGGAAGAGGATTTATGCCATTCCTGTTTTTTCATTAAAGAACTCTGTTTTCTGTTAAAACCGCTTTTGGGTCTTCACTCAAGTACATAACAGAAGAATCTGACCAAGAATGGACCCAGCGGCTCCGGACCCTTTTCACTCCGCCGTCGAGATCCAGGGAGCGATGCTTTGAGGAGGAATTGTCTGCTGCTCGACATGCCGTTCCCTGGCCGTCCCAAGTCTCCGACCTCACAAGACAGGTTCACCAACTCCACCTCGATCCACCGCCCACTTCCAGGGTTTCCGAGTCTCCGGAGCCCAGGATCAACAACCCGCCGTGTTACTCTGGGGAGCCCACTGGTGCCGCTCATTCCTCACTCAGTGTGATGTGGTGTTCTCTCTCCAGCCCAACACTTACTCCAGGATCGCAGCCCGCATTCTCATTTCTCTCCTTACCGGACGGGCGCGTGATGGGGCACGGCAATCTGGGAGGCGGGGCTGATGTATTAACCAGTATCAGGACTTTAAGGAGGAGATGATACGGGTTTTGACCGTTTTTTTTGGGAGGAGGCTTCCAGGGCCCTGTCTTCCCTATGTCAGGGGAATCGATCCATAACGGATTATTCTATTGAGTTTCATTGCTTTTGTTTTGTTTTTTCTGGACATCTCTAGGTTAAGGATGAGATAAATTCATTCCAGTCTGGACTCCTTAATAGCTCTCCATTTTGTCTTCAGAAAGGAGTTCGTTCTCCGTTGCTCCCTTCCACATCACTGCCACCTGCACACTGCCCCTTCCGCGGCTCGGATGCTGAGCCTATGCAGCTGGGCTCAATTCAAACAGTGGATTAAGATGGTAAAATAGCGTGAGACGCTGCCTTTAACCCTCACTGTCTCTGGTACATCAAAGCGAAACCATTTCTTTTTTAATTTTTCGTTCACCTTTTAGAAATGTTTTGGGTCATCCCTGGCTATTGTAAACCCTTCTATTAATTGGTCTAGTAATACTATCCTATCCTGGAATGTTTCTTATCATTGACCTGTTTAATGTCTGCTATCCCTCCTGTTTCCTCTGTCTCTTCTTCACAGGAGGAGCCTGGCGATTTGACAGGGGTGCTATCACGATCTGCGCACGGTGTTCAGTCGTTCCAAGGCCACTTCTCTCCCTCCACACCGGTCGTATGACTGTAGTATTGATCTCCTTCCGGGAACTACTCCCCCGGGGTATTATACTCTCTGTACTCCCGAACGTAAGGCTCTCGAGGATTATTTGTCTGTTTTTACCATAGTCTCCTCCTCCTCCTCTCCCGTTTTTTTGTTCAGAAGAAGGACGGGTCCCTGCGCCCATGCGTGGATTATCGATGAATGACATAGTTAAGAATCGTTATCCGCCCTCTTATGTCTTCAGCCTTCGAGATCCTGCAGGGAGCCAGGTTTTTACCAAATTGGACCTTCGATTCTATGCGCATCAGGGAGGGGGAAAAGACTGCGTTTAACACTCCGTTAGGGCACTTTGAATACTTCTTCCTTTCGGCCTCGTTACGCTCCAGCTGTCTTTCAGGCACTAGTTAACGACGTCCTGAGACATGCTGAACATTTTTGTTTTTCGTTTTGGACGATATCCTGATTTTTTCACCGTCTCTCGATTCATGTTCAGCACGTGCGACGCGTCCTCCAGCGCCTTTTGGAGAACTGTCTTTATGTGAAGGCTGAGAAGTGCACTTTTCATGCCGCCTCTGTCCCTGAATCCGTTATTTCCGCTGAGGGCATTAAGATGGATCCCGCTAAGGTCCAGGCTGTCATTGATTGGCCCGTTCCTAAGTCACGCTCGAGCTGCAGCGCTTTCTGGGCTTCGCTAATTTCTATCGTCGTTTCATCCGTAATTTCGGTCAGGTGGCAGCTCCCCTCACAGCCCTTACTTCTGTTAAGACGTGCTTTAAGTGGTCCGTTTCCGCCCAGGGAGCTTTTGATCTTCTTAAGAATCGTTTACATCCGCACCTATTCTTGTTACACCTGACATCTCTAGACAGTTTGTTGTTGAGGTTGACGCGTCAGAGGTGGGCGTGGGAGCCATTCTTTCTCAGCGCTCTCTCTCTGACGGCAAGGTCCATCCTTGCGCGTTTTTCTCTCATCGCTTATCGCCGTCAGAACGTAACTATGATGTTGGTAATCGCGAACTGCTCGCCATCCGCTTAGCCCTAGGCGAATGGCGACAGTGGTTGGAGGGCGACCGTTCCTTTTGTCGTTTGGACTGACCATAGGAACCTTAGTACATCCGTTCAGCCAAACGACTTAATGCGCGTCAGGCTCGTTGGGCTCTGTTTTTCGCTCGTTTCGAGTTTGTTATTTCTTATCGTCCGGGCTCAAAAACACCAAACCTGATGCTTTATCTCGTCTCTTCAGTTCTTCTGAGGTCTCCACCGACCCCGATTCTCCCTGAGGGGCGTGTTGTCGGGTTGACTGTCTGGGGAATTGAGAGGCAGGTAAAGCAAGCACTCGCTCACACTCCGTCGCCGCGAGCTTGTCCTAGGAACCTTCTGTTCGTTCCCGTTCCTACTCGTCCGGCCGTTCTTCAGTGGGCCCACTCTGCCAAGTTAGCCGGCCACCCCGGCGTTCGGGGTACGCTCGCTTCCATTCGCCAGCGTTTCTGGTGGCCCACTCGGGAGCGTGACGCGCGTCGATTTGTCGCTGCTTGTTCGGTCTGCGCGCAGACTAAATCTGGGAACTCTCCTCCTGCCGGCCGTCTCAGACCGCTTCCCATTCCCTCTCGACCGTGGTCTCACATCGCTTTAGATTTTATCACCGGACTGCCTTCATCAGCGGGAAGACAGTTATTCTTACGGTTGTCGATAGATTCTCTAAGGCGGCTCATTTCATTCCTCTCGCTAAGCTCCTTCTGCTAAGGAGACGGCTCAGATCATTATCGAGAATGTTTTCCAATTCATGGCCTTCCGTCAGACGTCGTTTCCGACAGAGGCCCGCAGTTCACGTCTCAATTTTGGAGGGAGTTTTGCCGTTTGATTGGGGCTTCCGTCAGTCTCTCGTCCGGCTTTCATCCCCAGTCTAACGGTCAAGCCGAACGGGCCAATCAGACTGTTGGTCGCATTTACGCAGTCTTTCTTTTCGTAACCCTGCGTCTTGGTCAGAACAGCTCCCTGGGCAGAGTACGCCCACAACTCGCTTCCTTCGTCTGCTACCGGTCTATCTCCTTTTCAGAGTAGCCTCGGGTACCAGCCTCCGCTGTTCTCATCTCAGCTCGCCGAGTCCTGCGTCCCCTCCGCTCAGGCTTTTGTCCAGCGTTGCGAGCGCACCTGGAAGGGGTCAGGTCGGCACTTTGCCGTAATAGGGCGCAGACTGTGAGGGCCGCTAATAGCGTAGGACCAAGAGTCCTAGATATTGTTGCGGTCAGAGAGTATGGCTCTCCACTCAGAACCTTCCCCTTAAGACAGCTTCTCGCAAGTTGGCCCCGCGGTTCATTGGTCCGTTCCGTATTTCTCAGGTCATTAATCCTGTCGCAGTGCGACTTCTTCTCCCGCGCTATCTTCGTCGCGTTCACCCGGTCTTCCATGTCTCCTGTGTTAAGCCCGTTCTTCGCCCCCCGCTCGTCCCTCCCCCCCATCCTTGTCGAGGCGCACCCATCTACAGGGTTCGTAAGATTTTGGACATGCGCCCTCGGGGCCGTGGTCATCAGTACCTAGTGGATTGGGAGGGGTATCCTGAGGAGAGGAGTTGGGTTCCCTCTCGGGACGTGCTGGACCGTTCGCTGATCGATGATTTCCTCCGTTGCCGCCAGGTTTCCTCCTCGAGTGCGCCAGGAGGCGCTCGGTGAGTGGGGGGGTACTGTCATGTCTTATTATGTCTGTTCCTGTCCTTTCTCTTCACTCTGTCTCTCTCTGCTGGTCTTATTAGGTTACCTTCTCTGTCTCTCCTTCTTCAGCTGTTCTACATCTCCCTAACTAGCTCATTCATCCTTTCCCACCTGTTCTCTCTTTCTCCTCTGATTAGGTCTCTATTTCTCTCTTTTCCTGCTACTTTCAGTGTCAGATTCTTGTTTGTGTTTTTATGCCAGAAGCAAGCTATCGTCTCGTTTGCTTCCACCTTGTCCTATCCTGTCGGAGTCGGCCTGGCAGGTGCATCCTGCACTATACAACATCGGAAGAGGATTTATGCCATTCCTGTTTTTTCATTAAAGAACTCTGTTTTCTGTTAAAACCGCTTTTGGGTCTTCACTCAAGTACATAACAATTATATCCTGTTTGTTGTATATAGTATATCCTGTTTGTTGTATATAGTATATCCTGTTTATTGTATATATTATATCCTGTTTATTGTATATATTATATCCTGTTTATTGTATATATTATATCCTGTTTATTGTATATATTATATCCTGTTTATTGTATATATTATATCCTGTTTATTGTATATATTATATCCTGTTTATTGTATATATTATATCCTGTTTATTGTATATATTATATCCTGTTTGTTGTATATATTATATCCTGTTTATTGTATATATTATATCCTGTTTGTTGTATATAGTATATCCTGTTTATTGTATATATTATATCCTGTTTATTGTATATATTATATCCTGTTTATTGTATATATTATATCCTGTTTATTGTGGCAGCATCATTTAACCAAATTAAATTACTGTTCATGCAAATGTATTTTGAATACAGGTGATTCTGAAACATTTCAAGGTCCCAGATACATTGGTTATGATTAGAAGTAAACACACGTACCTCTTGTTGATGTGGATCATGCAGGGTGTGTGTGAGTGGTCTGTAAAGTAGAGGACCTTAGTGGAACCACACGAGCTCAGCAATGGACTACTGTAGGAGTGGGCCATCTCTGAAACACACACACCATCAGAAAAGGGGACATTTCATGTGTGTGGCTGACTTGACTTTTTGTCAAGCAACACATGCCAGGGAAGGTCTGCGGAGACCCCCTTGTGCACTCAACGACCGTGTACAATACAGTGGTACCACCTTCAAAATGGTATGGTTGAGAGGGATGAGGCAAAAGGAATGGCAAATACGTATTGCTGCACAACTGATTGGCAAGCGCACTGTAAATTGCGAAATCAAGTGACTAAACTGAATACAAAGAAGAAGAAACTATACTATGAAACAAATAAATTATATAAAGAATGTAAAAAGGGCAACTTAAATTTTTGGGAAAAAAAGCCAACTCGGCTCCATCATTCATTGAATCAGATGGCTCATTCATCACAAAGCCCACTGATATTGCAAACTACTTGAATGACTTTTTCATTGGCAAGATAAGCAAACTTAGGGATGATATGCCAGCAACAAATGCTGACACTACACATCCAAGTTTTTCGGACCAAATCATGAAAGACAAGAATGTACTTTTGAATTCTGTAAAGTCAGTGTGGAAGAGGTGAAAACATTATTGTTGTCTATCAACAAATGACAAGCCACCGGGGTCTGACAATCTGGATGGAAAATTACTAAGGATAATAGCAGATGATATTGACACTCCTATTTGCCACATCTTCAATTTATGCCTAAGAAAGTCCAGCAAGCGCCAGGACCGTCTGCTAAAGTTGATTCAGCTGCAGGATTGGGGCACCACCAGTACAGAGCTGCTCAGGAATGGCAGCAGGCAGGTGTGAGTGCATCTACACGCACAGTGAGGCGAAGACTTTTGGAGGATGGCCTGGTGTCAAGAAGGGCAGCAAAGAAGCCACTTCTCTCCAGGAAAAACATCAGAGACAGACTGATATTCTGCAAAAGGTATAGGGATTGGACTGCTGAGGACTGGGGTAAAGTCATTTTCTCTGATGAATCACCACTTTATTTTAAGAATGTGAAATGTCAGAATAAGAGTAGAGAGAATGATTTATTTCAGCTTTAATTTTCATCACATTCCCAGTGGATCAGAAGTTTACATACACTCAATTAGTATTTGGTAGCATTGCCTTTAAATGGTTTAACTTGGATCAAACGTTTCGGGAAGCCTTCCACAAACTTCCCATAATAACTTGGGTGAATTTTGTCACATTCCTCCTGACAGAGCTGCTGTAACTTAGTCAGGTGTGTAGGTCTTCTTGTTCGCACACGCTTTTTCAGTTCTGCCTACAAATTTTCTATGGGATCGAGTTCAGGGCTTTGTGGCCACTCCAATACCTTGACTTTGTTGTCCTTAAGGCATTTTGCAACAACTTTGCTTGGGGTCATTGTCCATTTGGAAGACCCATTTGTGACCAAGCTTTAACTTCCTGACTGATGTCTTGAGATGTTGCTTCAATATATCCACATCATTTCCCCGCCTCATGATGCCATCTATTTTGTGAAGTGCACCAGTCCCTCCTGCAGCAAAGCACCCCCACAACATGATGCTGCCAACCCCGTGCTTCACGGTTGGGATGGTGTTCTTCGGCTTGCAAGCCTCCCTCTTTTTCCTCCAAATGATGGTCATTATGGGCAAAAAGTTATATTTTTGTTTCATCAGACCAGAGGAAATTTCTCCAAAAGTATGATCTTTGTCCCCATGTGCAGTTGCAAACCGTAATCTGCTTTTTATGGTGGTTTCGGAGCAGTGGCTTCTTCCTTGTGTAGCGGATGTGAAACGGCTAGCTTAGTTAGCGGTGCGCGCTAAATAGCGTTTCAATCGGTGACGTCACTTGCTCTGATACCTTGAAGTAGTGGTTCCTCTTGCTCTGCAAGAGCCGCGGCTTTTGTGGAGCGATGGGTAACGATGCTTCGTGGGTGACTGTTGTTGATGTGTGCAGAGGGACCCTGGTTCGCCCCGGGTATGGGCGAGGGGACGGTCTAAAGTTATACTGTTACACTTGCTGAGCGGCCTTTCAGGTTATGTCAATATAGGACTCGTTTTACTATGGATATAGATACTTTTGTACCTGTTTCATCAAGCATGTACACATGGTGGTTTGCTGTTGTTCTGGGAACCCAGACTTGTGGGGGCCTGATTTCTTTTGATTTTCCCATGATGTCAAGCAAAGAGGCACTGAGTTTGAAGGTAGGCCTTGAAATACATCCACAGGTCCACCTCCAATTGACTCAATCAGCCTATCAGAAGCTTCTAAAGCCATGACATCATTTTCTGGAATTTTCCAAGCTGTTTAAAGGCACAGTCAACTTAGTGTATGTAAACTTCTGACCCACTGGAATTGTGATACAGTGAATTATAAGTGAAATAATCTGCCTGTAAACAATTGTTGGAAAAATAATTTGTGTCATGGACAAAGTAGAGGTCCTAACTGACTTGCCAAAACTATAGTTTGTTAACAAGAAGTTTGTGGAATGGTTGAAAAACAAGTTTTACTGAGTCCAACCTCAGGGTATGTGAACTTCTGACTTCAACTGTATACGTAAGGTATAATATAGATAATATATGTTATAACTATTTTTGAGAAAAAGAGGCTTCATCCAATTTTTTATTTTTAGTAAGTAGACATGGCCTTGATATACTGTAAGTTACATGGTAGACTATTTTTGATATTATAAATAGTGAATGGTTGGTGTTCTTCAGAAAGAAAATAAGCCCTATAGGCGGGTTTAAACGAGTTCTTCAATCCCTTTCTATAGTCTGTTTTTTCATTGAAACTACCAAATGTCGGCCTTTAACCATCCGAATATTTTCATTTACTGTCCATACGAACAAATATATTCTCATGTGTCCTGGGACTTTTTCAAACGTTCCCGTCATTTTTTATAGACAAAGAAGAGCTATCAAGGTGTGAAATAATATTAAGATGACCTACTTAATTATTTGTATTAAGTTTCCCACGGAGCCACCACCAATGTGTCGCTCACGCATGGACGAAAGAGTTCGCCTCTGCTGCAGCATTCGCTGTAAAATGTAATGCGTTGTGGCATCGGTGTGTGATCTTACTGCTTGGAGGCCAGGAGTCGTGCTGGTTGTGTGTGGCTCTGTTGCATCCTGAAGACTTCCCCTTCCCCTAAGGAACACAACACACGACAGTCAAGGGATTTCTAATAGCACAAGTTGAAAGAGAGAGTCTGGTGGGTACCTGGTGGGTCTGTGTACCTGGTGGGTCTGTGTACCTGGTGTGTACCTGGTGGGTCTGTGTACCTGGTGGGTCTGTGTACCTGGTGGGTCTGTGTACCTGGTGGGTACCTGGTGTGTACCTGGTGGTCTGTGTACCTGGTGTGTACCTGGTGTGTCTGTGTACCTGGTGGGTCTGTGTACCTGGTGGGTCTGTGTACCTGGTGTGTACCTGGTGGGTCTGTGTACCTGGTGGGTCTGTGTACCTGGTGGGTCTGTGTACCTGGTGGGTCTGTGTACCTGGTGGGCCTGTGTACCTGGTGGGTCTGTGTACCTGGTGGGTCTGTGTACCTGGTGGGTCTGTGTACCTGGTGGGTCTGTGTACCTGGTGTGTACCTGGTGGGTCTGTGTACCTGGGTGCGTCTGTGTACCTAGTGGGTCTGTGTACCTAGTGGGTCTGTGTACCTGGTGGGTCTGTGTACCTGGTGGGTCTGTGTACCTGGTGGGTCTGTGTACCTGGTGGGTCTGTGTACCTAGTGGGTCTGTGTACCTAGTGGGTCTGTGTACCTGGTGGGTCTGTGTACCTGGTGGGTCTGTGTGGTGTGTACCTGGTGGGTCTGTGTACCTGGGTGCGTCTGTGTACCTAGTGGGTCTGTGTACCTGGTGGGTCTGTGTACCTGGTGGGTCTGTGTACCTGGGTGGGTCTGTGTACCTGGTGGGTCTGTGTACCTGGTGGGTCTGTGTACCTGGTGTGTACCTGGTGGGTCTGTGTACCTGGTGTGTCTGTGTACCTGGTGGGTCTGTGTACCTGGGTGCGTCTGTGTACCTAGTGGGTCTGTGTACCTAGTGGGTCTGTGTACCTGGTGGGTCTGTGTACCTGGTGGGTCTGTGTACCTGGTGGGTCTGTGTACCTGGTGGGTCTGTGTACCTGGTGGGTCTGTGTACCTGGTGTGTACCTGGTGGGTCTGTGTACCTGGGTGCGTCTGTGTACCTGGTGGGTCTGTGTACCTGGTGGGTCTGTGTACCTGGTGGGTCTGTGTACCTGGTGGGTCTGTGTACCTGGTGGGTCTGTGTACCTGGTGTGTACCTGGTGGGTCTGTGTACCTGGGTGCGTCTGTGTACCTAGTGGGTCTGTGTACCTGGTGGGTCTGTGTACCTGGTGGGTCTGTGTACCTGGGTGCCTGGTGGGTCTGTGTACCTGGTGGGTCTGTGTACTTGGTGTGTCTGTGTACCTGGTGTGTACCTGGTGGGTCTGTGTACCTGGTGTGTACCTGGTGTGTCTGTGTACCTGGTGTGTCTGTGTACCTGGTGGGTCTGTGTACCTGGTGTGTACCTGGTGGGTCTGTGTACCTGGTGGGTCTGTGTACCTAGTGGGTCTGTGTACCTGGTGGGTCTGTGTACCTGGTGGGTCTGTGTACCTGGTGGGTCTGTGTACCTGGTGTGTGTGTGTCAGTCTGTCGGTCAGTGATGTGATGCCCTGCTCCAGTGTATCCAGAGTGTGGTGTTGAGGATCCTGCTCTCGGAACACTCCTCTCAGACTCCTCAACGCTGACCGCACCAGCTGCAGCTCCTCAGCCTACACACACACACACACACACACACACACACACACACACACACACACACACACACACACACACACACACACACACACACACACACACACACACAGTATATGTATATACACACTGAACAAAAAAATATATACAACATGCAACATTTTCAAAGATTTTACTGAGTTACAGTTCATATAAGGAAACCAGAGGATTTAAATGAATTCATTAGGCCCTAATCTATGGATTTCACATGACTAGGAATACAGATATGCATCTGTTGGTCACAGATACCTTAAAAAAAAAGTAAGGGCGTGAATCAGACAACCAGTCAGTATCTGGTGTGACCATTTGCCTCATGCAGCGCGACACGTCTCCTTCACAGAGTTGATCAGGCTGTTGATTGTGGTCTGTGGAATGTTCCCACTCCTCTTCAATGACAATGTGAAGTTGCTGGATATTGGTGGGAACTGGAACACTCTGTCATACAAGGCAATCCAGAGCATCCCAAACATGCTCAATGGGTGACATGTCTGGTGAGTATTAAGGCCATGTAAGAACTGGGACATTTTCCGCTTCCAGGAATTGTGTCCAGATCCTTCCGGCCTGGGGCCGGGCATTATCATGCTGAAACATGAGGTGATGGCGGTAGACGAATGGCACGACAATGGGCCTCAGGATCTTGTCACGGTATCTCTGTGCATTCAAATTGCCATAGATAAAATGCAATCGTGTTCATTGTCCGTAGCTTATGCCTGCACATGAGCCACCATGGGGCACTCTGTTTACAACGTTGACATCAGCAAACCACTATGCTACACACACTGTCTACCATCTGTCCAGTACAGTTAAAACCGAGATTAATCCGTGAAGAGCACGCTTTTCCAGCGTGCCAGTCGCCATCGAAGTTGAGCGTTTGCCCACTGAAGTTGGTTACGATCCCGAACTACAGTCAGGTCAAGTCCCTGGTGAGGACGACGAGCACGCAGAGGAGCTTCCCTGAGACCGTATCTCACAGTTTGTGGAGAAATTATTTGTTCGTGCAAACCCATAGTTTCATCAGATGTCTCAGGTGATCCAGCAGGTGAAGAAGTCGGATGTGGAGGTCCTGGGCTGGCGTTGGTACACATGGTCTGCGGTTGTGAGGCCGGTTAGACGTATTGCCAAATTCTATAAAACGACTTAGGAGGTGGCTTATGGTAGAGAAGTTCAAATTAAATTATCTGGGAGCCGCTATTATGGTGGACATTCCTGCAGTCAGCATGTGTGAGGGAAAAATTATTTATTCACCTTATTTGTTGGCTACGTAACAATTATTTAGTAAGGAACAGTAAGATATTTGTGTCCTGCTAATGCTGTGTTTTATGGTCTCCACTCTAGCACCCTGCAGCCAGTCTGGGTGTTGAGGACATGGGTTCTACTAGAGAAGCTGACAATTGACTTGTGTTGGTGATAAAAGCATTCTATAGACAAGATGTGGTGTGTGTGACTCGAGATGGAGAGAGCCTGGAAGAGTTGAGAACAACGCCTCATTGTCTCATCTTCCTGGCATCTGGGACACTAAGTAAAAGACCATCCTGTGTAGATGACCAAGGTGGCTTATGGGAAGGTTAGAAGTGACTGACTAAGCAGTCTTGGTATCAGCTATATGAAAATTGTGCATCGTCTGTAATTGCTAGACTCTCAGTCAGTCAAGATTGGTGGGCTGACGGTCTCATTATTGCAATAATTAATCAATATTAAATAAAGATGATTGTTTGAAGAAATGACTAAGACCAAGTGTCTCTCAGTACTGAATTTCCAACACACATGCCAATTGCACGCTCCCTCAAAACATTGTGATGTTTAACAAAACTGCACATTTTAGTGGCCTTTTGCCCCTAGCACAAGGTGCACCCGTGTAATGAATATGCTGTTTAAAACCCATCAGTCTAAGTCCTATGTACATCTTCATGAGAGTCTCACCTTTCCATAGAGGGATTTCCATAGTGTGAAGCCCAAACATTTTGGACACTACAGACAGAAGTTTGCACATCGTGTCACGTCCTAACCATAGAAAGCCTTTATTTTCTATGGTAGAGTTGGTCAGGGCGTGACTAGGGGTTTAGTCTAGTTTATATGTTCTATGTGGGGTTCTAGTTGTTTTTTTACATGTTGGTGTTTTAGTATGATTCCCAATTAGAGGCAGCTGGCTATCGTTGTTTCTAATTGGGGATCATATTTAAGTAGTTATTTTTCCCACTGGTGTTTGTGGGATATTGTTTTGAGTGAGTGTACGTAGCACCTCTGTAGTCACGGTTCATTGTTTGTTTCGTTTTTTCTTTGTTTTATGCTTTTCACTAAATAAATGTGTGGCAACCATATCGCGCTGCACCTTGGTCCGATCATTATTACGACGATTGTGACACATCGGTTGTAGAGCAAAATGGAAAACACCATCGTGTTCGTGGGAGTCATCTTAATACAGAGGGGTCATAATGAGCTGAAATAAAAGATCCCAGATTTTTTCTACATTAACAAAAATCTTATTATTCTCCAATTTTGTGCACAAATTTGTTTACATCTGTGTTAGTGAGCATTTCTCCTTTGCCAAGATAATCCATCCCCCTGACAGGTGTGGCATATCAAGAAGCTGATTAAACAGGAGGATCATTACACAGGTGTACCTTGTGCTGTGGACAATAAAAGGCCACTCTAAAATGTGCATTTTTGTCACACAACGCCACAGATTTCTCAAGTTTTGAGGTAGCGTGCAATTGGCATGCTGACTGCAGGAATTTCCCCAGAGCTGTTGCCAGAGAAGTTCATTTCTCTACCATAAGCTGCCTCCAACGTCGTTTTAGAGAATTTGGCAGTACGTCCAACTGGCCTCACAACCACAGATCTTGTGTAACCAGGCCAGCCCAGGACCTCCACATCTGGCTTCTTCACCTGCGGGATCATCTGAGACCAGCCACTGAGACAGCTGACGAAACTGAGGAGTATTTCTGGGAAAGTTGGTATCTGGTAATTGACAGATGCAGGGAAAGGGGCATCACTTTATCAAATCCTCCTTCAGAGTCACATGAATCATTGTCATTTCTATATAGTATCAGAAAGAGCATATTCTGCAGTTTCTATGACACTTTGTCAAATAACTATAATAATTCAAGCGCATAGCTCTATTTCCACATTTTCAAAGAATATCTGTGCTGTCCATGCATTCAGTACATGACCACTCACTCAGCAACAACTAGTAACATAATAAAATTAAAATATGCCGTTCTGTCGTCAATGGATGAATGTGCGATAGAAACTGATAATTGTGACTTCAATGAACTAAATGATGAGGAGGGTGAAGAGTGATTGAATTTAGAACAATAGTGTAATGATGAATGAAGATTTGTGGGCGGTCTAATTATGTTATTATGAAAGGTTGGAAATGGTAGATAATTTCTCCTCAGAGTGTCAAATCAGACACTGAGTACAACATATAAATGTGTGTAGTTCACAATGGCAAACCAAACGAATGGACGCACTGACAGCATTGCAAATGCTGCTGAATTTAGATGAGTTGGAGTTGGATGGAGGATCAGATAGTGAGCTTGAAATCAACGTTGCTGATGAAGAGTTTTCTGATTCTGATGTTGACTTCAAGCCTCCGATGCCTGAGCCGGTGAGACAGGAGTCTGGGAGGGATGGCACGGTGAGACAGGAGTCTGGGAGGGATGGCACGGTGAGACAGGAGTCTGAGGAGGGATGGCACGGTGAGACAGGAGTCTAGGAGGGATGGCACGGTGAGACAGGAGTCTGGGAGGGATGGCACGGTGAGACAGGAGTCTGGGAGGGATGGCACGGTGAGACAGGAGTCTAGGAGGGATGGCACGGTGAGACAGGAGTCTAGGAGGGATGGCACGGTGAGACAGGAGTCTGGGAGGGATGGCACAGTGAGACAGGAGTCTGGGAGGGATGGCACGGTGAGACAGGAGTCTGGGAGGGATGGCACGGTGAGACAGGAGTCTAGGAGGGACAGGAGTCTGGGAGGGATGGCACGGTGAGACAGGAGTCTGGGAGGGATGGCACGGTGAGACAGGAGTCTGGGAGGGATGGCACGGTGAGACAGGAGTCTGGGAGGGATGGCACGGTGAGACAGGAGTCTGGGAGGGATGGGACAGTGAGACAGGAGTCTGGGAGGGATGGCACGGTGAGACAGGGGTCTGGGAGGGATGGCACGGTGAGTCTGGGAGGGATGGCACGGTGAGACAGGAGTCTGGGAGGGATGGCACGGTGAGACAGGAGTCTAGGAGGGATGGCACGGTGAGACAGGAGTCTGGAGGGATGGCACGGTGAGACAGGAGTCTGAGAGGGATGGCACGGTGAGACAGGAGTCTGGGAGGGATGGCACGTGAGACAGGAGTCTAGGAGGGATGGCACGGTGAGACAGGAGTCTGGGAGGGATGGCACGGTGAGACAGGAGTCTGAGAGGGATGGCACGGTGAGACAGGAGTCTAGGAGGGATGGCACGGTGAGACAGGAGTCTGGGAGGGATGGCATGGTGAGACAGGAGTCTGGGAGGGATGGCACGGTGAGACAGGAGTCTGGGAGGGATGGCACGGTGAGACAGGAGTCTGGGAGGGATGGCACGGTGAGACAGGAGTCTGGGAGGGATGGCACGGTGAGACAGGAGTCTGGGAGGGATGGCACGGTGAGACAGGAGTCTAGGAGGGATGGCACGGTGAGACAGGAGTCTAGGAGGGATGGCACGGTGAGACAGGAGTCTAGGAGGGATGGCACGGTGAGACAGGAGTCTGGGAGGGATGGCACGGTGAGACAGGAGTCTGGGAGGGATGGCACGGTGAGACAGGAGTCTAGGAGGGATGGCACGGTGAGACAGGAGTCTGGGAGGGATGGCACGGTGAGACAGGAGTCTGGGAGGGATGGCACGGTGAGACAGGAGTCTGGGAGGGATGGCACGGTGAGACAGGAGTCTGGGAGGGATGGCACGGTGAGACAGGAGTCTAGGAGGGATGGCACGGTGAGACAGGAGTCTGGGAGGGATGGCACGGTGAGACAGGAGTCTAGGAGGGATGGCACGGTGAGACAGGAGTCTGGGAGGGATGGCACGGTGAGACAGGAGTCTGGGAGGGATGGCACGGTGAGACAGGAGTCTAGGGGGATGGCACGGTGAGACAGGAGTCTGGGAGGGATGGCACGGTGAGACAGGAGTCTGGGAGGGATGGCACGGTGAGACAGGAGTCTGGGAGGGATGGCACGGTGAGACAGGAGTCTAGGGAGGGATGGCACGGTGAGACAGGAGTCTAGGAGGGATGGTACGGTGAGACAGGAGTCTGGGAGGGATGGCACGGTGAGACAGGAGTCTGGGAGGGATGGCACGGTGAGACAGGAGTCTGGGAGGGATGGCACGGTGAGACAGAGGGAGGGATGGCACGTGAGACAGGAGTCTGGAGGGATGGCACGGTGAGACAGGAGTCTGGGAGGGATGGCACGGTGAGACAGGAGTCTGAGAGGGATGGCACGGTGAGACAGGAGTCTGGGAGGGATGGCACGGTGAGACAGGAGTCTAGGAGGGATGGCACGGTGAGACAGGAGTCTGGGAGGGATGGCACGGTGAGACAGGAGTCTGGGAGGGATGGCACGGTGAGACAGGAGTCTGGGAGGGATGGCACGGTGAGACAGGAGTCTGGGAGGGATGGCACGGTGAGACAGGAGTCTGGGAGGGATGGCACGGTGAGACAGGAGTCTGGGAGGGATGGCACGGTGAGACAGGAGTCTGAGGAGGGATGGCACGGTGAGACAGGAGTCTAGGAGGGATGGGACTGTTTGGGTAGAGACGGAGTCTGGTGAGACAGGAGTCTGGGAGGGATGGCACGGTGAGACAGGAGTCTGGGAGGGATGGCACGGTGAGACAGGAGTCTGGGAGGGATGGCACGGTGAGACAGGAGTCTGGGAGGGATGGCACGGTGAGACAGGAGTCTGGGAGGGATGGCACGGTGAGACAGGAGTCTGGGAGGGATGGACGTGAGACAGGAGTCTGAGGGATGGCACGGTGAGACAGGAGTCTGGGAGGGATGGGACACGGTGAGACAGGAGTCTAGGAGGGATGGCACGGTGAGACAGGAGTCTGGGAGGGATGGGACGGTGAGACAGGGAGTCTAGGAGGGATGGCACGGTGAGACAGGAGTCTGGGAGGGATGGCACGGTGAGACAGGAGTCTGGAGGGATGGCACGGTGAGACAGGAGTCTGAGAGGGATGGCACGGTGAGACAGGAGTCTGGGAGGGATGGGACGGTGAGACAGGAGTCTGGGAGGGATGGCACGGTGAGACAGGAGTCTGGGAGGGATGGCACGGTGAGACAGGAGTCTGGGAGGGATGGCACGGTGAGACAGGAGTCTGGGAGGGATGGCACGGTGAGACAGGAGTCTAGGAGGGATGGCACGGTGAGACAGGAGTCTGGGAGGGATGGCACGGTGAGACAGGAGTCTGGGAGGGATGGCACGGTGAGACAGGAGTCTGGGAGGGATGGCACGGTGAGACAGGAGTCTAGGAGGGATGGCACGGTGAGACAGGAGTCTAGGAGGGATGGCACGGTGAGACAGGAGTCTGGGAGGGATGGCACGGTGAGACAGGAGTCTAGGAGGGATGGCACGGTGAGACAGGAGTCTGGGAGGGATGGCACGGTGAGACAGGAGTCTGGGAGGGATGGCATGGGAGGGATGGCACGGTGAGACAGGAGTCTGGGAGGGATGGCACGGTGAGACAGGAGTCTGGGAGGGATGGGACAGACAGGAGTCTAGGAGGGATGGCACGGTGAGACAGGAGTCTGGGAGGGATGGCACGGTGAGACAGGAGTCTAGGAGGGATGGCACGGTGAGACAGGAGTCTGGGAGGGATGGCACGGTGAGACAGGAGTCTGGGAGGGATGGCACGGTGACAGGACAGGAGGGATGTCTGAGACAGGAGTCTGGGAGGGATGGCACGGTGAGACAGGAGTCTGGGAGGGATGGCACGGTGAGACAGGAGTCTGGGAGGGATGGCACGGTGAGACAGGAGTCTGGGAGGGATGGCACGGTGAGACAGGAGTCTAGGAGGGATGGCACGGTGAGACAGGAGTCTGGGAGGGATGGCACGGTGAGACAGGAGTCTGAGAGGGATGGCACGGTGAGACAGGAGTCTAGGAGGGATGGCACGGTGAGACAGGAGTCTAGGAGGGATGGCACGGTGAGACAGGAGTCTGGGAGGGATGGCACGGTGAGACAGGAGTCTGGGGAGGGATGGCACGGTGAGACAGGAGTCTGGGAGGGATGGCACGGTGAGACAGGAGTCTGGGAGGGATGGCACGGTGAGACAGGAGTCTGGGAGGGATGGCACGGTGAGACAGGAGTCTGGGAGGGATGGCAGAGACAGGAGTCTAGGAGGGATGGCACGGTGAGACAGGAGTCTAGGAGGGATGGCACGGTGAGACAGGAGTCTGGGAGGGATGGCACGGTGAGACAGGAGTCTGGGAGGGATGGCACGGTGAGACAGGAGTCTAGGAGGGATGGCACGGTGAGACAGGAGTCTAGGAGGGATGGCACGGTGAGACAGGAGTCTGGGAGGGATGGCACGGTGAGACAGGAGTCTGGGAGGGATGGCACGGTGAGACAGGAGTCTGGGAGGGATGGCACGGTGAGACAGGAGTCTGGGAGGGATGGTACGGTGAGACAGGAGTCTAGGGGATGAGACAGGAGTCTGGGAGGGATGGCACGGTGAGACAGGAGTCTGGGAGGGATGGCACGGTGAGACAGGAGTCTGGGAGGGATGGCACGGTGAGACAGGAGTCTAGGAGGGATGGCACGGTGAGACAGGAGTCTAGGAGGGATGGCACGGTGAGACAGGAGTCTGGGAGGGATGGCACGGTGAGACAGGAGTCTGAGAGGGATGGCAGGAGACAGGAGTCTAGGAGGGATGGCACGGTGAGACAGGAGTCTAGGAGGGATGGCACGGTGAGACAGGAGTCTAGGAGGGATGGCACGGTGAGACAGGAGTCTGGGAGGGATGGCACGGTGAGACAGGAGTCTAGGAGGGATGGCACGGTGAGACAGGAGTCTGGGAGGGATGGCACGGTGAGACAGGAGTCTAGGAGGGATGGCACGGTGAGACAGGAGTCTGGGAGGGATGGCACGGTGAGACAGGAGTCTGGGAGGGATGGCACGGTGAGAGACAGGAGTCTAGGAGGGATGGCACGGTGAGACAGGAGTCTAGGAGGGATGGCACGGTGAGACAGGAGTCTAGGAGGGATGGCACGGTGAGACAGGAGTCTGGGAGGGATGGCACGGTGAGACAGGAGTCTGGGAGGGATGGCACGGTGAGACAGGAGTCTGGGAGGGATGGCACGGTGAGACAGGAGTCTGGGAGGGATGGCACGGTGAGACAGGAGTCTGGGAGGGATGGCACGGTGAGACAGGAGTCTGGGAGGGATGGCACGGTGAGACAGGAGTGGAGGGATGGCACGGTGAGACAGGAGTCTAGGAGGGATGGCACGGTGAGACAGGAGTCTGGGAGGGATGGCACGGTGAGACAGGAGTCTGAGAGGGATGGCACGGTGAGACAGGAGTCTAGGAGGGATGGCACGGTGAGACAGGAGTCTAGGAGGGATGGCACGGTGAGACAGGAGTCTAGGAGGGATGGCACGGTGAGACAGGAGTCTAGGAGGGATGGCACGGTGAGACAGGAGTCTGGGAGGGATGGCACGGTGAGACAGGAGTCTGGGAGGGATGGCACGGTGAGACAGGAGTCTAGGAGGGATGGCACGGTGAGACAGGAGTCTGGGAGGGATGGCACGGTGAGACAGGAGTCTGGGAGGGATGGCACGGTGAGACAGGAGTCTGGGAGGGATGGCACGGTGAGACAGGAGTCTGGGAGGGATGGCACGGTGAGACAGGAGTCTGGGAGGGATGGCACGGTGAGACAGGAGTCTGGGAGGGATGGCACGGTGAGACAGGAGTCTGGGAGGGATGGCACGGTGAGACAGGAGTCTGGGAGGGATGGCACGGTGAGACAGGAGTCTAGGAGGGATGGCACGGTGAGACAGGAGTCTAGGAGGGATGGCACGGTGAGACAGGAGTCTGGGAGGGATGGCACGGTGAGACAGGAGTCTAGGAGGGATGGCACGGTGAGACAGGAGTCTGGGAGGGATGGCACGGTGAGACAGGAGTCTAGGAGGGATGGCACGGTGAGACAGGAGTCTGGGAGGGATGGCACGGTGAGACAGGAGTCTGGGAGGGATGGCACGGTGAGACAGGAGTCTGAGAGGGATGGCACGGTGAGACAGGAGTCTGGGAGGGATGGCACGGTGAGACAGGAGTCTGGGAGGGATGGCACGGTGAGACAGGAGTCTGGGAGGGATGGCACGGTGAGACAGGAGTCTGGGAGGGATGGCACGGTGAGACAGGAGTCTAGGAGGGATGGGACAGGGTGAGACAGGAGTCTAGGAGGGATGGCACGGTGAGACAGGAGTCTAGGAGGGATGGTAGTGAGACAGAGTCTAGGAGGGATGGCACGGTGAGACAGGAGTCTAGGAGGGATGGCACGGTGAGACAGGAGTCTAGGAGGGATGGCACGGTGAGACAGGAGTCTGGGGAGGGATGGCACGGTGAGACAGGAGTCTAGGAGGGATGGCACGGTGAGACAGGAGTCTGGAGGGATGGGACTGTTTGGGTAGAGACAGGAGTCTAGACAGGAGTCTAGGAGGGATGGCACGGTGAGACAGGAGTCTAGGAGGGATGGCACGGTGAGACAGGGAGTCTGGGAGGGATGGGAGAGACAGGAGTCTGGGAGGGATGGCACGGTGAGACAGGAGTCTAGGAGGGATGGCACGGTGAGACAGGAGTCTGGGAGGGATGGCACGGTGAGACAGGAGTCTGGGAGGGATGGCACGGTGAGACAGGAGTCTGGGAGGGATGGCACGGTGAGACAGGAGTCTAGGAGGGATGGCACGGTGAGACAGGAGTCTGAGGAGGGATGGCACGGTGAGACAGGAGTCTGGGAGGGATGGCACGGTGAGACAGGAGTCTGGGAGGGATGGCACGGTGAGACAGGAGTCTAGGAGGGATGGCACGGTGAGACAGGAGTCTGGGAGGGATGGCACGGTGAGACAGGAGTCTGGGGAGGGATGGCACGGTGAGACAGGAGTCTGGGAGGGATGGCACGGTGAGACAGGAGTCTGGGAGGGATGGGACTGTTTGGGTGAGACAGGAGTCTGGGAGGGATGGCACGGTGAGACAGGAGTCTGAGAGGGATGGCACGGTGAGACAGGAGTCTGGGAGGGATGGCACGGTGAGACAGGAGTCTAGGGAGGGATGGCACGGTGAGACAGGAGTCTGGGAGGGATGGCACGGTGAGACAGGAGTCTGGGAGGGATGGCACGGTGAGACAGGAGTCTGGGAGGGATGGCACGGTGAGACAGGAGTCTGAGAGGGATGGCACGGTGAGACAGGGTCTGGGATGGCACGGTGAGACAGGAGTCTGGGAGGGATGGCACGGTGAGACAGGAGTCTAGGAGGGATGGCACGGTGAGACAGGAGTCTGGGAGGGAAGGCTGAGACAGGAGTCTAGGAGATGGCACGGTGAGACAGGAGTCTAGGAGGGATGGCACGGTGAGACAGGAGTCTGAGAGGGATGGCACGGTGAGACAGGAGTCTGGGAGGGATGGCATGGTGAGACAGGAGTCTGGGAGGGATGGGACGGTGAGACAGGAGTCTGAGGAGGGATGGCACGGTGAGACAGGAGTCTAGGAGGGATGGGACTGTTTGGGTGAGACAGGAGTCTAGGAGGGATGGCACGGGTGAGACAGGAGTCTAGGAGGGATGGGACGGTGAGACAGGAGTCTGGGAGGGATGGCACGGTGAGACAGGAGTCTGGGAGGGATGGCACGGTGAGACAGGAGTCTAGGAGGGATGGCAGGGTGAGACAGGAGTCTGGGAGGGATGGCACGGTGAGACAGGAGTCTGGAGGGATGGCACGGTGAGACAGGAGTCTGGAGGGATGGCACGGTGAGACAGGAGTCTGGGAGGGATGGCACGGTGAGACAGGAGTCTGGGAGGGATGGCACGGTGAGACAGGAGTCTAGGAGGGATGGCACGGTGAGACAGGAGTCTGGGAGGGATGGCACGGTGAGACAGGAGTCTGGGAGGGATGGCACGGTGAGACAGGAGTCTGGGAGGGATGGATGGACAGGAGTCTGGGAGGGATGGGACTGTTTGGGTAGAGACAGGAGTCTGGGAGGGATGGCACGGTGAGACAGGAGTCTGAGAGGGATGGCACGGTGAGACAGGAGTCTGGGAGGGATGGCACGGTGAGACAGGAGTCTAGGAGGGATGGCACGGTGAGACAGGAGTCTGGGAGGGATGGCACGGTGAGACAGGAGTCTGGGAGGGATGGCACGGTGAGACAGGGTCTAGGAGGGATGGCACGGTGAGACAGGAGTCTGGGAGGGATGGCACGGTGAGACAGGAGTCTGGGAGGGATGGCACGGTGAGACAGGAGTCTAGGAGGGATGGCACGGTGAGACAGGAGTCTAGGAGGGATGGCACGGTGAGACAGGAGTCTGGAGGGATGGCACGGTGAGACAGGAGTCTGGGAGGGATGGCACGGTGAGACAGGAGTCTAGGAGGGATGGCACGGTGAGACAGGAGTCTGGGAGGGATGGCACGGTGAGACAGGAGTCTAGGAGGGATGGCACGGTGAGACAGGAGTCTGGGAGGGATGGCACGGTGAGGGATGGCACGGTGAGACAGGAGTCTAGGAGGGATGGCACGGTGAGACAGGAGTCTGGGAGGGATGGCACGGTGAGACAGGAGTCTGGGAGGGATGGCACGGTGAGACAGGAGTCTGGGAGGGATGGCAGGAGACAGGAGTCTAGGAGGGATGGCACGGTGAGACAGGAGTCTGGGAGGGATGGCACGGTGAGACAGGAGTCTGGGAGGGATGGCACGGTGAGACAGGAGTCTGAGAGGGATGGCACGGTGAGACAGGAGTCTAGGAGGGATGGCACGGTGAGACAGGAGTCTGGGAGGGATGAGAGACAGGAGTCTAGGAGGGATGGCACGGTGAGACAGGAGTCTAGGAGGGATGGCACGGTGAGACAGGAGTCTGAGGGATGGCACGGTGAGACAGGAGTCTGGGAGGGATGGCACGGTGAGACAGGAGTCTGGGAGGGATGGCACGGTGAGACAGGAGTCTGGGAGGGATGGCACGGTGAGACAGGAGTCTGGGAGGGATGGCACGGTGAGACAGGAGTCTGGGAGGGATGGCACGGTGAGACAGGAGTCTGGAGGGATGGATGGACAGGAGTCTAGGAGGGATGGTACGGTGAGACAGGAGTCTGAGAGGGATGGCACGGTGAGACAGGAGTCTGGGAGGGATGGCACGGTGAGACAGGAGTCTGGAGGGATGGCACGGTGAGACAGGAGTCTAGGAGGGATGGCACGGTGAGACAGGAGTCTGGAGGGATGGCACGAGACAGGAGTCTGGGAGGGATGGCACGGTGAGACAGGAGTCTAGGAGGGATGGCAGGTGAGACAGGAGTCTGGGAGGGATGGCAGGTGAGACAGGAGTCTAGGAGGGATGGCACGGTGAGACAGGAGTCTAGGAGGGATGGCACGGTGAGACAGGAGTCTAGGAGGGATGGCACGGTGAGACAGGAGTCTGAGGAGGGATGGCACGGTGAGACAGGAGTCTGGGAGGGATGGCACGGTGAGACAGGAGTCTGGGAGGGATGGCACGGTGAGACAGGAGTCTGGGAGGGATGGCACGGTGAGACAGGAGTCTGGGAGGGATGGCACGGTGAGACAGGAGTCTGGGAGGGATGGCACGGTGAGACAGGAGTCTGGGAGGCATGGGACTGTTTGGGTAGAGACAGGAGTCTGAGAGGGATGGCACGGTGAGACAGGAGTCTAGGAGGGATGGCACGGTGAGACAGGAGTCTAGGAGGGATGGTACGGTGAGACAGGAGTCTGAGAGGGATGGCACGGTGAGACAGGAGTCTAGGAGGGATGGTACGGTGAGACAGGAGTCTGGGAGGGATGGCACGGTGAGACAGGAGTCTGGGAGGGATGGCACGGTGAGACAGGAGTCTAGGAGGGATGGGACTGTTTGGGTGAGACAGGAGTCTAGGAGGGATGGCACGGTGAGACAGGAGTCTAGGAGGGATGGCACGGTGAGACAGGAGTCTAGGAGGGATGGCACGGTGAGACAGGAGTCTGAGAGGGATGGCACGGTGAGACAGGAGTCTGGGAGGGATGGCACGGTGAGACAGGAGTCTAGGAGGGATGGCAGGTGAGACAGGAGTCTGGGAGGGATGGCACGGTGAGACAGGAGTCTGGAGGGATGGCACGGTGAGACAGGAGTCTGGGAGGGATGGCACGGTGAGACAGGAGTCTAGGAGGGATGGCACGGTGAGACAGGAGTCTGAGGAGGGATGGCCGGTGAGACAGGAGTCTGGGAGGGATGGCACGGTGAGACAGGAGTCTAGGAGGGATGGCACGGTGAGACAGGAGTCTGGGAGGGATGGCACGGTGAGACAGGAGTCTGGGAGGGATGGCACGGTGAGACAGGAGTCTGGGAGGGATGGGCACGGTGAGACAGGAGTCTGGGAGGGATGGGACTGGTGAGACGGAGTCTGGGAGGATGGTACGGTGAGACAGGAGTCTGAGAGGGATGGCACGGTGAGACAGGAGTCTGGGAGGGATGGCACGGTGAGACAGGAGTCTAGGAGGGATGGCACGGTGAGACAGGAGTCTGAGAGGGATGGCACGGTGAGACAGGAGTCTGGGAGGGATGGCACGGTGAGACAGGAGTCTGAGAGGGATGGCACGGTGAGACAGGAGTCTGAGAGGGATGGCACGGTGAGACAGGAGTCTGGGAGGGATGGCACGGTGAGACAGGAGTCTGAGAGGGATGGCACGGTGAGACAGGAGTCTAGGAGGGATGGGACTGTTTGGGTAGAGACAGGAGTCTAGGAGGGATGGGACTGTTTGGGTAGAGACAGGAGTCTAGGAGGGAAGGCACGGTGAGACAGGAGTCTAGGAGGGATGGCACGGTGAGACAGGAGTCTAGGAGGGATGGCACGGTGAGACGGGAGTCTGAGAGGGATGGCACGGTGAGACAGGAGTCTAGGAGGGATGGCACGGTGAGACAGGAGTCTGGGAGGGAAGGCACGGTGAGACAGGAGTCTAGGAGGGATGGCACGGTGAGACAGGAGTCTAGGAGGGATGGGACTGTTTGGGTAGAGACAGGAGTCTAGGAGGGAAGGCACGGTGAGACAGGAGTCTAGGAGGGATGGCACGGTGAGACAGGAGTCTAGGAGGGATGGCACGGTGAGACAGGAGTCTAGGAGGGATGGCACGGTGAGACAGGAGTCTGGGAGGGATGGCACGGTGAGACAGGAGTCTAGGAGGGATGGCAGGGTGAGACAGGAGTCTGGGAGGGATGGCACGGTGAGACAGGAGTCTGGGAGGGATGGCATGGACAGGAGTCTGGGAGGGATGGCAGAGACAGGAGTCTGGGAGGGATGGGACTGTTTGGGTAGAGACGGGAGTCTGGGAGGGATGGCACGGTGAGACAGGAGTCTGGAGGGATGGCACGGTGAGACAGGAGTCTGGGAGGGATGGCACGGTGAGACAGGAGTCTAGGAGGGATGGCACGGTGAGACAGGAGTCTGGGAGGGATGGCACGGTGAGACAGGAGTCTAGGAGGGATGGTACGGTGAGACAGGAGTCTGGGAGGATGGCACGGTGAGACAGGAGTCTGGGAGGGATGGCACGGTGAGACAGGAGTCTGAGGAGGGATGGCACGGTGAGACAGGAGTCTAGGAGGGATGGCACGGTGAGACAGGAGTCTGAGAGGGATGGCACGGTGAGACAGGAGTCTGAGAGGGATGGCACGGTGAGACAGGAGTCTGGGAGGGATGGCACGGTGAGACAGGAGTCTGGGAGGGATGGCACGGTGAGACAGGAGTCTAGGAGGGATGGCACGGTGAGACAGGAGTCTGGGAGGGATGGCATGGTGAGACAGGAGTCTAGGAGGGATGGCACAGTGAGACAGGAGTCTGGGAGGGATGGCACGGGAGACAGGAGTCTGGGAGGGATGGCACGGTGAGACAGGAGTCTGGGAGGGATGGCATGGTGAGACAGGAGTCTGGGAGGGATGGCACGGTGAGACAGGAGTCTGAGAGGGATGGCACGGTGAGACAGGAGTCTGAGAGGGATGGCACGGTGAGACAGGAGTCTGGGAGGGATGGCACGGTGAGACAGGAGTCTGAGAGGGATGGCACGGTGAGACAGGAGTCTAGGAGGGATGGGACTGTTTGGGTAGAGACAGGAGTCTAGGAGGGATGGGACTGTTTGGGTAGAGACAGGAGTCTAGGAGGGAAGGCACGGTGAGACAGGAGTCTAGGAGGATGGCACGGTGAGACAGGAGTCTAGGAGGGATGGCACGGTGAGACGGGAGTCTGAGAGGGATGGCACGGTGAGACAGGAGTCTAGGAGGGATGGCACGGTGAGACAGGAGTCTGGGAGGGAAGGCACGTTGAGACAGGAGTCTAGGAGGGATGGCACGTGAGACAGGAGTCTAGGAGGGATGGGACTGTTTGGGTAGAGACAGGAGTCTAGGAGGGAAGGCACGGTGAGACAGGAGTCTAGGAGGGATGGCACGGTGAGACAGGAGTCTAGGAGGGATGGCACGGTGAGACAGGAGTCTAGGAGGGATGGCACGGTGAGACAGGAGTCTGGGAGGGATGGCACGGTGAGACAGGAGTCTAGGAGGGATGGCAGGGTGAGACAGGAGTCTGGGAGGGATGGCACGGTGAGACAGGAGTCTGGGAGGGATGGCACGGTGAGACAGGAGTCTGGGAGGGATGGCACGGTGAGACAGGAGTCTGGGAGGGATGGGACTGTTTGGGTAGAGACGGGAGTCTGGGAGGGATGGCACGGTGAGACAGGAGTCTGAGAGGGATGGCACGGTGAGACAGGAGTCTGGGAGGGATGGCACGGTGAGACAGGAGTCTAGGAGGGATGGCACGGTGAGACAGGAGTCTGGGAGGGATGGTACGGTGAGACAGGAGTCTAGGAGGATGGTACGGTGAGACAGGAGTCTGGGAGGGATGGCACGGTGAGACAGGAGTCTGGGAGGGATGGCACGGTGAGACAGGAGTCTAGGAGGGATGGCACGGTGAGACAGGAGTCTAGGAGGGATGGCACGGTGAGACAGGAGTCTGAGAGGGATGGCACGGTGAGACAGGAGTCTAGGGAGGGATGGCACGGTGAGACAGGAGTCTGGGAGGGATGGCACGGTGAGACAGGAGTCTAGGGAGGATGGCACGGTGAGACAGGAGTCTGAGAGGGATGGCACGGTGAGACAGGAGTCTGAGAGGGATGGCACGGTGAGACAGGAGTCTGAGAGGGATGGCACGGTGAGACAGGAGTCTGGGAGGGATGGCACGGTGAGACAGGAGTCTGAGAGGGATGGCACGGTGAGACAGGAGTCTAGGAGGGATGGGACTGTTTGGGTAGAGACAGGAGTCTGGGAGGGATGGGGACTGTTTGGGTGAGACAGGAGTCTAGGAGGGAAGGCACGGTGAGACAGGAGTCTAGGAGGGATGGCACGGTGAGACAGGAGTCTAGGGAGGGATGGCACGGTGAGACGGGAGTCTGAGAGGGATGGCACGGTGAGACAGGAGTCTAGGAGGGATGGCATGGGACAGGAGTCTGGGAGGGAAGGCAGGAGTGAGACAGGAGTCTAGGAGGGATGGTACGGTGAGACAGGAGTCTAGGAGGGATGGGACTGTTTGGGTAGAGACAGGAGTCTAGGAGGGAAGGCACGGGGTGAGACAGGAGTCTAGGAGGGATGGTACCGGTGAGACAGGAGTCTAGGAGGGATGGCACGGTGAGACAGGAGTCTAGGAGGGATGGCACGGTGAGACAGGAGTCTGGGAGGGATGGCACGGTGAGACAGGAGTCTAGGAGGGATGGCAGGGTGAGACAGGAGTCTGGGAGGGATGGCACGGTGAGACAGGAGTCTGGGAGGGATGGCACGGAGACAGAGTCTGGGAGGGATGGTACGGTGAGACAGGAGTCTGGGAGGGATGGGACTGTTGGGTAGAGACGGGAGTCTGGGAGGGATGGTACGGTGAGACAGGAGTCTGAGAGGGATGGCACGGTGAGACAGGAGTCTGGGAGGGATGGCACGGTGAGACAGGAGTCTAGGAGGGATGGCACGGTGAGACAGGAGTCTG
The DNA here is from genome assembly GCF_036934945.1 of Oncorhynchus masou masou. NCBI lineage: Eukaryota > Metazoa > Chordata > Actinopteri > Salmoniformes > Salmonidae > Oncorhynchus > Oncorhynchus masou. Next base: position 252,429 of record NC_088219.1, read on the forward strand.
GGAGGGATGGCACGGTGAGACAGGAGTCTAGGAGGGATGGTGCACGGTGAGACAGGAGTCTGGGAGGGATGGCACGGTGAGACAGGAGTCTGGGAGGGATGGCACGGTGAGACAGGAGTCTAGGAGGGATGGCACGGTGAGACAGGAGTCTAGGAGGGATGGTGCACGGTGAGACAGGAGTCTGAGAGGGATGGTACGGTGAGACAGGAGTCTGAGAGGGATGGTAAATGGTGAGACAGGAGTCTGGGAGGGATGGTACGGTGAGACAGGAGTCTGGGAGGGATGGGTACGGGTGAGACAGGAGTCTAGGAGGGATGGCAATGAGACAGGAGTCTAGGGAGGGATGGCATGGTGAGACAGGAGTCTAGGAGGGATGGCACAGTGAGACAGGAGTCTGGGAGGGATGGCACGGTGAGACAGGAGTCTGGGAGGGATGGCACGGTGAGACAGGAGTCTGAGAGGGATGGCACGAGACAGGAGTCTGGGAGGGATGGCACGGTGAGACAGGAGTCTGAGAGGGATGGCACGGTGAGACAGGAGTCTGAGAGGGATGGCACGGTGAGACAGGAGTCTGGGAGGGATGGCACGGTGAGACAGGAGTCTGAGAGGGATGGTACGGTGAGACAGGAGTCTAGGAGGGATGGGACTGTTTGGGTAGAGACAGGAGTCTAGGAGGGATGGGACTGTTTGGGTAGAGACAGGAGTCTAGGAGGGAAGGCACGGTGAGACAGGAGTCTAGGAGGGATGGCACGGTGAGACAGGAGTCTAGGAGGGATGGCACGGTGAGACGGGAGTCTGAGAGGGATGGGCACGGTGAGACAGGAGTCTAGGAGGGATGGACTGAGACAGGAGTCTGGGAGGGAAGGCAAGGAGACAGGAGTCTCCAGGAGGGATGGTACGGTGAGACAGGAGTCTAGGAGGGATGGGACTGTTTGGGGTAGAGACAGGAGTCCAGGGAGGGGAAGGTACGGTGAGACAGGAGTCTAGGAGGGATGGCACGGTGAGACAGGAGTCTAGGAGGGATGGCACGGTGAGACAGGAGTCTAGGAGGGATGGCACGGTGAGACAGGAGTCTGGGAGGGATGGCACGGTGAGACAGGAGTCTAGGAGGGATGGCAGGGCAGAGACAGGAGTCTGGGAGGGATGGCACGGTGAGACAGGAGTCTGGGAGGGATGGCACGGTGAGACAGGAGTCTGGAGGATGGCACGGGAGACAGAGTCTGGGAGGGATGGGACTGTTTGGGTAGAGACGGAGTCTGGAGGGATGGCACGGTGAGACAGGAGTCTGAGAGGGATGGCACGGTGAGACAGGAGTCTGGGAGGGATGGTACGGTGAGACAGGGAGTCTAGGAGGGATGGTACTGGTGAGACAGGAGTCTGGGAGGGATGGCACGGTGAGACAGGAGTCTAGGGAGGGATGGCAATGTGAGACAGGAGTCTGGGAGGGATGGTGAGCACGGTGAGACAGGAGTCTGGGAGGGATGGTACGGTGAGACAGGAGTCTAGGAGGGATGGGTACGGAGACAGGAGTCTGGAGGGATGGCACAGGAGACAGGAGTCTGGAGGGATGGCACGGTGAGACAGGAGTCTAGGAGGGATGGCACGGTGAGACAGGAGTCTAGGAGGGATGGCACGG
>NC_088219.1:254564-274564 GCF_036934945.1 Oncorhynchus masou masou
GAGACAGGAGTCTGGGAGGGATGGCACGGTGAGACAGGAGTCTAGGAGGGATGGCACGGTGAGACAGGAGTCTAGGAGGGATGGCACGGTGAGACAGGAGTCTGAGAGGGATGGCACGGTTTGGGTAGAGATGAGTTTATGTGACATGCAGATATTCGAGCACATCAGAGATTGTACTGTTGCTGATGCACACAGAAATGGAAACAGTACGTGAGACATGTCTATGGATGATCTCTAAGCATTTATTGCACTCTTCTATGTCCACAGGGCGCACGGTGGAAAGAGCATGGATGTGGAGTCATTTTGGGGAGGACTTTTCCGAGAGACCACGCAGCGCAATTGCTTCATAGAGATTATGCGACACCGTCTGAAGGTGCACAAAACAAGGAAAACGATGTGCAGCGCAACTGATTCTGTTTGTGGGGGTTGCTCACACAAAGCCCCGAAGATGTGTGCTGACTGTGGACCCAAAGCATAAAGAGAAGACTAGAATGATTCATGCGTAAAGGCACGCTTCTTGGTCTTCAATTGTAGATTTTTTTTTACCATTCAAGACGATGGCCTTTTCTCCCCATTGAAATATTGTTATAGTTCAAAAAGTAGGAATGTCGTAGTGCAGACCAGACCTAGCTAGCTACGCCCAGGACCAGAGCTAGTGCAGACCAGACCTAGCTAGCTACGCCCAGGACCAGAGCTAGTGCAGACCAGACCTAGCTAGCTACGCCCAGGACCAGAGCTAGTGCAGACCAGACCTAGCTAGCTACGCCCAGGACCAGAGCTAGTGCAGACCAGACCTAGCTAGCTACGCCCAGGACCAGAGCTAGTGCAGACCAGACCTAGCTAGTGTTGTGGAAGAATCAGAATTGGTTGGTAACATCGGTAAGATGTTTTATATTCATCATATGTTTGTAAGTTACTTCTCATCAGAATGTTATTTTTGTATAATATTGTGGCGGGGTTGCAGTATCTGTTCTATGTCAAGACTAAGTTGCTTGGGCCGGAGAGAGGGGAGAGGTCAAGCGTGTATCTCTTGGCTCCACAATGTCTGTGTGCCAGTCAGTGTGTCTCTGTGATCTTGTCAAGTAGGATGGATTTGATATATGCCTGTTGATATGGAGGATTTGTTTATGGTTCTGAGTTTGAGAAAGGAGACAAAGTTGAACAATGAATTATGCCGATGCTTTCTTATCCTGTGTGTGTCTTTGCTATAAAGGATCTCAGTTGAAATGTGGAAGGAGCTCTCAGAGAATTCATTGATAGACACTGAATTGATCTGAGAGTCACAGGGTTGTGATAGAGCTCATATAATTAAAGATGGACTTTGTGATAACTAACTCTGACTTGTGTGTGGTTTGCTCTCATGATTTGGTAAATAGAGGAAATTTCCACGACACTAGCTACGCCCAGGACCAGAGCTAGTGCAGACCAGACCTAGCTAGCTACTCCCAGGACCAGAGCTAGTGCAGACCAGACCTAGCTAGCTACGCACAGGACCAGAGCTAGTGCAGACCAGACCTAGCTAGCTACGCCCAGGACCAGAGCTGGACCAGAGCTAGAAGGAGTTGTGTGGTTTATTAGTCGTGGTCAGTAGTTGCAGTTGTGTGGTTGTGGTTAGTAGTTGGGTTCAGTAGTTGTGTGGTTGTGGTCAGTAGTTTTATGGTTGTGGTCATTAGTTGTGTGGTTCAGTATTTATGGTCAGTAGTGTTGGTAAGTAGGTGTGTGGCTCAGTAGTGGTGTGGTTGTGGTCAGTAGATGTAGTCAGTAGTTATGTGGTTGTGGTCAGTAGTTTTAGTATGTAGGTGTGTGGTTCAGTAGTTGTGGTCAGTAGTTCTATGGTTGTGGTCAGTAGCTAGTTGTGGTTAGTAGTGGTCAGTCATTTTGTGGTTGTGGTCAGTAGTTATGGTCAGTAGTTGTGTAGTACTTTTGCAGGCTCTTTGGGCCCTACAGTATGGACCTGGTCAGTGGTTGTGGTCATAAGTTCTGTGGTTCAGTAGTTTTTGTGGTTAGTAGTTGTATGATTGTGGTCAGTAGTTGTGTGGTTGTGGTCACTAGTTGTGATCAGTAGTTGTGTGGTTCAGTAGTTGTATGGTCTTGATCAGTAGTTTTGGTAAATAGTTGTGTGGTTAATTAGTTTTGGTCAGTTAGTTGTGTGGTTGTGATCTGTAGTAGTGGTCAGTAGTTATGGTCAGTAGTTTTGTGGTTGTGGTCAGTAGCTGTGTGGTTGTGGTCAGTTGCTGTGGTCAGTAGTTGTGGACAGTAGTGGCCAGTAGTTTTGTGTTTGTGGTCATAAGTTGTGTGGTTCAGTAGTTGTGTGGTTGTGGTCGGTTGTTTTGGTCAGTATATTTGGTCAGAAGTTGTGTGGTTAATTTGTTGTGGTCAGTAGTTGTCAGTAGTTTTGGTAAGTAGTTGTGTGGTTCAGTAGTTGTGTAGTTTTGATCAGAACTTTTGGTAAGTAGTTGTGTGGTTTATTCATTGTGGTAAGTAATTGTAGTTGTGGTCAATAGTTTTGTGGTTGTGATAATTAGTTCTGTGGTTCAGTAGTTGTGGGCAGTTGTGGTCAGTAGCTAGTTAGGTCAGTAGTTGTAGTCAGTAGTTGTGGTCAGTAGTTGTGGTCAGTAGTTTTGTGGTTGTGGTTCAGTAGTTGTGGCCAATATTTGTGTCATTGTGGTCAGTAGTTGTGGTCAGTAGCTGGTTGTGGTCAGTAGTTGTGGTCAGTAGCTATTTATGGTCAGTTGTTGTGGTTGTGATCAGTAGTTGTAGTTGTGATCAATAGTTGTGGTTCAGTAGTTGTGTCGCTGTGGTCAGTAGTTGTGGTCATTAGCTAGTTATGGTCAGTGGTTGTGGTCAGTAGTTGTGTGGTTGTGGTTCAGTAGTTGTGGTCAATATTTGTGTCATTGTGGTCCGTAGTTGTGGTTGCTAGCTTGTTGTGGTCAGTAGCTAGTTGTGGTCAGTAGCTAGTTGTGGTCAGTAGTTGTGGTCGCTAGATGTGGTCAGTAGCTAGTTGATGTCAGTAGTTGTGGTAGCTAGATATGGTCAGTAGCTAGTTGTGGTCAGTATTCGTGTCATTGTGGTCAGTAGTTGTGATCACTAGATGTGGTCAGTAGCTAGTTGTGATCAGTAGTTTTGTGGTTGTGATCAGTAGTTGTGGTTCAGTAGTTGTGTCGCTGTGGTCAGTAGTTGTGTGGTTGTGGTCAGTAGTTGTGGTCAGTGTCTAAACTACAGTTGTTGCGTGTAAAAACTGAAAGATGAGAAGTGATCGGGTGAAATATGAAGCGGGTGAATGGAGACATCTTCGCTCTACCCAATCAGAGCAGCAAGATCAACATACAGCCAGCCCTTCTCCATTTGTGCTACATAAATACTGCACTATTATCCACAAAACTTATTTTCTAGATTCATGATAGTGTGAAAGGAAAGGAAAGTGAACTTTAAATGTGATGTACAGTAGTTTCATTGAAATTTGCAGCTGTTGTTGGTAAGTAATGAATCTGCTGACTTCTGACATGACTTACTGCATATTTAATGAAAGCAGTTGATGGGTTACTAAAACAGCTCTACCTCACATTTGAAAAGCAGAGAAGTAAAGGAACATTTCATACGCTATAAGTTTATCTCTGACTTGTTAGGGGAGTGGTCAAAATGGCAGTTGTTTGGAAACAGTTGCGGGAAAATATGTTAATGTGGTTACTACAACTGCTGCGTCATTAAATTGCTAACATATCTTATGTTAATGTGGTTACTACAACTGCTGCGTCATTAAATTGCTAACATATCTTATGTTAATGCAGTTACTACAACTGCTGCGTCATTAAATTGCTAACATATCTTATGTTAATGCAGTTACTACAACTGCTGCGTCATTAAATTGCTAACATATTTTTGTTCCGACAAATTTCAGTAGTTTTGGTAAGATTTTCAGTAGTAGAGAAGTAGGCGGAAATGTCCTACCATCTAACCTTTTGGGAAAGTGGTAAAAATGTCAGTTTCTAAAAAGTTCCGGAAAATGTTGTTGATGCGGTTACTAAAACAGCTATAACGTTGGATCGGTACCAGATAATAATTTGAATTGCAAGGAAGTAGACCAAGTTATCATATCATCTAACTTGTCTAAATTGTTGGAAAAGTGGTGAAAGTTGCTGATTTGTGTCAAAAGTTGCATTGTTACATTTACAGTCAATGGAATGTTGGAAGTGATGACGTCACAATGGGACCTTTAGAATGTTGTGGAAATGCCATGAAATGGACGGAGGACGCAAAGTTTAATAGTTTAAAAAGTAGAAAAGATATGAAAATGTCAATCCAGACCAGTTTACACAAATATAAAAGTCTGAACTGCGTTTCTAGTTTAAAAGTGTAATAGGAGTTCAGTGCTGAAGAAGGAGAATTATGTACAAGTTTCTCTAGTTCCATAAAACTGGCAGCAGTGTTCCCAATGTTTTTTTCTGTGAGAATCACTATTGGCTTTTCGCTAGAAGGCACTAGATCGGGGATGGGCAACTGGCAGACCCTTTTGTAGGCCCCCAGATCAATCAAATCTATTATTGGCCTTTTTGTTTTGCCATTGAAATGCATTGGGAGCTCATTTAAATATTGTTATAGTTCAAAGCAATCTAAGTTGGGGCAGTCTGAACATTTGGAAGTTGGTTTCGTTTAAATAGCTTAAATCGTTTAAGCTCTAGAGTGGGCAGAATAAATATAAAAATAATACTATGTAAGAAATATAGAGTTGTGCTCAAATATTTATTTTAGGAACTCAGTCGGGATCTCAACTTTTGAAATTGTTGAGAGTTAGAATAGTAGAATACACAAGGTGCCATTTCTAAATGTGGTAGTGCATCTCAGCAGTTTCTCTCTTGTTATGTCAGTCACTGACAGTCACTCAATTAGCCATGTCAGCCAACATGTTTTAGATTGGTAAATTAGTCTAGCGGGCAGCTATCTAAACTTGTAGTCATCATGATCGAATTACTAACCGGGAGGCGCCCATTGATTTTGTTACTCACTTTCACTCAGATTTATTAGAAACAGTAAACACCCCGTGGAAAGATTAGTAGAATTTTGGTTCGGGACAGCTCTGACTGCATATGTGGGTACGGATGTGGGTACAACTACGGCCCCTCATGATGAGTTCAGACATTTTGTGGCCCTCACCCCCAGCCTGCACTAGATGTTTTACCATTGCCACGACAACGTCACAGCACCAATTTGCCTTGCCTTGCATAGACATCTTCTCTTTTCGTTTACGGCAGAATTGAGTGGAAAAAGTCTCTAAATGTTATCAAAACGCTCAGTGGCTAAACTCTCCAAGGTAGCCTCAAAAGTAGCTGCATTTGTTGCTAGGCTCTTTTCTAATTAAAAGCCAGTAGACTTACCCCAGAGGGAAGGGGTGTGGCCGTGAGGTGGGGCGGAGCCTGGTCACCATGACGACTCATCATCTCCTGCAATATGTTGTCTTTACACTCCAGCTCTCTCTGCAAGCCAGCCTGTACACACACATGATGTATATGTAAAACTGAAAAAAAAGAACAAAGATCTGTGGTGTAGTGTCTGTCTGTGGTACTACCTTCTGCAGCTGGCTCTCCTCCAGTTTGTGTTTGTGCTGCTGCAGCAGTCGGTCCTTCTGTCCAAGTTCCTTCTACACACACACACACACACACACACACACAGTTCCACACACAGAGAGAGAACACTCCCCTGTACAGTTCCACACATATACAGTTATATAAATGGAACCTGCTCCCCTGTACATTTCTAGACTGTAGACCTCAGAGAGAGAACCTACTCCCCTGTACATTTCCAGACTGTAGACCTCAGAGAGAGAGAGAACCTACTCCCCTGTACAGTTCCAGACTGTAGACCTCAGAGAGAGAGAGAACCTACTCCCCTGTACATTTCCAGACTGTAGACCTCGGAGAGAGAGAGAACCTACTCCCCTGTACAGTTCCAGACTGTAGACCTCGGAGAAATAGAGAGAGAACCTACTCCCCTGTACAGTTCCAGACTGTAAACCTCAGAGAAATAGAGAGAGAGAGAGAGAGAGAGGATGTGTGTCTTACCTTGCACTCACTCAGCAACCTGCTCCTCTCATCCAACTTCCTCTGTAGCTCCGCCTATGACACAACCGACTGGGTCAATATGGATGGGAGTGTGTGTGTGTGTCTGTGTATGTGTGTGTGTGTGTAGAAGGAACTTAATAGCTACTGCGGTGAGACAGGCTGTCCCATTATCAGTGTATTGTCAGACCTCCTCGTTGACCTGATAGCCAGAACACATCCATTAACATTCTTGTGTAAGAGGAAGTTGGTTTGATGTTGATGATGGTTGGGAAGTAACGGATTACATGTCATGTGATTACCAAAAAACGGTAACAAGTTACATTAACAGCTAAAATATTGTAATCAACGTTTATTCGCCACGTTCACAGGATACAGCAGGTGTTAAACAGTACAGTGACATTCTTACTTTGACACCTCTTTCCCACAATGCAGTGATAATAGAAAATAGAAGGAAACATTTAATTAAAATAAAAACAAGAACTACAACGCGAATTAGAAACATAAGAATGCAAGTATATATAGGTCACAGTATTCGTCGTCTGAAGAAGAGGAATCATCGGACCAAAGCGCAGCGTGGTAAGTGTTCATGCTTTCTTTATTAAAACTGAACACGATAACAAAATAACAAAGGGAATAACCGAAACAGTCCTGAAAGGTGCAAAACACTAAACAGAAATGAACTACCCACAACAACCCTGTGGGGAGAAGCTGCTTAAGTATGGTCCCCAATCAGAGACAATGATAGACAGCTGTCCCTGATTGAGAACCATACCCGGCCAAAACAAAGAAATACAACACCAAAATAGAGACATAAAAAACTCTAAGGTCAGGGTGTGACAGTACCCCCCCCCCCCCAAAGGTGCGGACTTTAAAACCTGAACCTATAGGGGATGCTCTGGGTGGGCATTTCTCCGCGGTGGTGGCTCTGGTGAGGGACGTAGACCCCGCTCCACCTCTGGCTTGGCCCACTTAGGTGGCGCCTCTAGAGCGAGAACCCTCGTCGCCGATCCCGGACTGGGGACCCTCGTAGCGGGGCCTGGACCGGGGACTCTCGTAGAGAGCTCCGGACTGAAGGGACCCTCGTGGGAAGCTCCGGACTGGAGGGACCCTCGTGGGAAGCTCCGGACTGGAGGGCGCCTCGTGGGAAGCTCCGGACTGGAGGGCGCCTCGTGGGAAGCTCCGGACTGGAGGGCGCCTCGTGGGAAGCTCCGGACTGGAGGGCGCCTCGTGGGAAGCTCCGGACTGGAGGGCGCCTCGTGGGAAGCTCCGGACTGGAGGGCGCCTCGTGGGAAGCTCCGGACTGGAGGGCGCCTCGTGGGAAGCTCCGGACTGGAGGGCGCCTCGTGGGAAGCTCCGGACTGGAGGGCGCCTCGTGGGAAGCTCCGGACTGGAGGGCGCCTCGTGGGAAGCTCCGGACTGGAGGGCGCCTCGTGGGAAGCTCCGGACTGGAGGGCGCCGTGGGAAGCTCCGGACTGGAGGGCGCCTCGTGGGAAGCTCCGGACTGGAGGGCGCCTCGTGGGAAGCTCCGGACTGGAGGGCGCCTCGTGGGAAGCTCCGGACTGGAGGGCGCCTCGTGGGAAGCTCCGGACTGGAGGGCGCCTCTGGAAGCTCCGGACTGGAGGGCGCCTCTGGAAGCTCCGGACTGGAGGGCGCCTCTGGAAGCTCCGGACTGGAGGGCGCCTCTGGAAGCTCCGGACTGGAGGGCGCCTCTGGAAGCTCTGGACTGGAGGGTGCGGACTGGAGGGCTCCTCTGGAGGGTGCGGACTGGAGGGCTCCTCTCGAGGGTGCGGACTGGAGGGCGCCTCTGGAGGGTGCGGACTGGAGGGAGCCTCTGGAGGGTGCGGACTGGAGGGCGACTCTGGAGGGTGCGGACTGGAGGGCTCCTCTGGAGGGTGCGGACTGGAGGGCTCCTCTGGAGGGTGCGGACTGGAGGGCGCCTCTGGAGGGTGTGGACTGGAGGGCGACTCTGGAGGGAGGAGACGCAGAGATAGCCTGATGCGTGGGGCTGCTACAGGGCCCACCAGGCTGGGGAGACCTACAGGAGGCCTGGTGCGTAGAGGAGGCACCGGACGAACCGGGCTGTGGCGGAGCACTGGAGCTCTGGGGCGCAGCCTTGGCCACCACTCATCCAGGCTGGATGACCACTTTAGCCCGGACCCTCCAGAGTGCAGGCACAGGACTCACCAGGCTGGGGAGACATACAGGAGGCACCGGATTACACTGGGCCGTGGAGGCGCACTGGCGGTCTCGAGCACAGAGCTGGCACCACCCGTTCTGGCACCGGGACGCTGGCACCGAGCACACCGGCCTGTGAATGGTCCGCCTCGACACCGTGAGCATCACCCTATAGCACGGGGCCTGACCAGTTACATGTTCGCCACGGTAAGCACGGGGAGTGGGCTCAGGTCTCCAACCTGACTCTGCCACAATCCTCATGTGCACACCCCAAAAATGTTTGAGGCTGCCTCTCGGGCTTCCTTGCCTCTCTTGACAACAAGGTAGACGAAATCCAAGCAAGGATTGCCAACCAGAGTGACATCAGAGATTGTAACGTTCTTCGAGACACGCTATCGGAGTCGGTACAGCCACCTGGTTTCTTCACGCATCGTGCAGACAGAAACAAACCTATTTCTGGTAAGAGGAGGGGCAGGGGGGTATGCCTTATGGTTAACGAGTTGTGGTGTGATCATAACATACAGGAACTCAAGTCCTTTTGTTCACCTGACCTAGAATTCCTTACAATCAAATGTTGACCGCATTATCTACCAAGAGAATTCTCTTCGATTATAATCACAGCCGTATATATCCCCCCCAAAGCAGTCACATCGATGGCCCTGAACAAACTTTATTTGACTCTATGTAAACTGGAAACCCCATATCCTGAGGCTGCAGTTATTGTAGCTGGGGATTTTAACAAGGCTAATCTGAAAACAAGACTCCCTAAATTCTATCAGCATATCGAATGTGCGACCAGGCCTGGTAAAACCCTCTATCATTGTTACTCTAACTTCCGAGGCGCATACAAAGCCCTCCCTCCTTTCGGAAAATCTGACCATGACTCCATTTTGTTGCTCCCAGCCAAGAGACAGAAACTAAAACAGGAAACGCCCATGCTCAGATCTGCTCAACGCTGGTCCGACCAATCTGATTCCACGCTTCAAGATTGCTTCAATCACGTGGATTGGGATATGTTCCGCATCGTGGCAAACAATAACATTGATGAATACGCTGATTTATGAGAAAGTTTATTAGCAAGTGCAATGGTGATGTTGTACCCACAGCAACTATTAAAACATTCCCCAACCAGAAACCGTGGATTGATGGCATCATTCGTGCAAAACTGAAAGCGTGAACCACTGCTTTCAATCAGGGCAAGGGGACCGGAAACATGACCGAATATAAACAGTGTAGCTATTCCCTCCGCAAGGCAATCAAACAAGCTACGCGTCAGTATAGAGACAAAGTAGAGTCAAAATTCAACAGCTCAGACACGAGAGGTATGTGGCAGGGTCTACAGTCAATCACAGACGACAAGAAGAAAACCTGCCCCGTCGCTGACCACGATGTCCTGCTCCCAGACAAACTAAACAACTTCTTTGCTAGCTTTGAGGTCAATACAGTGCCAATGACACGACCCGCTACCAAAAACTGAGAGCTCTCCTTCACCGCAGCCAACGTGAGTAAAGCATTTAAACATGCTAAACCTCGCAAGGCTGCCGGCCCTGTAAGGGAGGGCCTTGTATGCTTGCTTGTAAGTTGTAGCAGTAACAGTGGTTTAGGTCTTTATCACACCCTAGTGGTGAAGGAGACATGATGATAAAAGTTAGGCAATCACAGAAAGAAAAAAAATCACAGGCAACAAGAAAAGCAGCCTATGGATGCATGGCTTCCTGCTTGTTTATTGCCTCATACAATTGGTTAGTGCCAGCTTGTTGTGGTTGTCCTGAGGTGGAATATATACAGCAGTCATGACAACAGATGAAAACTCTCTCGGGAGGTAGAAGGGTTGGCATTTGACCATTAGGTATTCCAAGATGGGTGAACAATAGGTTGAGAAGTCTGCACAGCATCTGTTGTTGAAGAATAGACATACTCTTCCCCCTCTGGAATCCCTGAATCCAATGACCATTCTGCTCAGGTGAATAGAGAATCCATCGAGTTGGATAGCAATGGGGGGTATCTTGTTCGAAAGCCATGTTTCAGAAAAACAAATCATATTGCAGTTACGAGAGTCCCGTTGATAGGAGGTCATCCATCTTATTTTCAAATGATTGGCCAATAGAATTGAGGGAAGTGGTGGACAGTTTTCCATTTGCTTTAGTCTCAACAGGATGCCTGATCTCTTGCCTCTTTTTTGCAGGCGTTCCTCTTGGGCGTTCCCTCTTGGGCGTTCCCTCTTGGGCGTTCCCTCTTGGGCGTTCCCTCTTGGACGTTCCCTCTTGGACGTTCCCTCTTGGACGTTCCCTCTTGGGCGTTCCCTCTTGGGTAGCCAGTAGATTAGCTCGGAGGTACATAAAGAGCCCAGGGCGGATGAGTCAAAGCCAAAGCCGAAATTGAGGTTAGTAACTGCCAAACTAATGTTCAAAAGTTTTTGTCGATCGTAAGAAATTATTGTGAATACATTTAGTGAAAATATGTGATTACAGTTACCTCTTTGATTACTTTTTAATTCCTAAAGGGTGTTTCTCTATGATATGATATTCAGAATTGAAAAAAGGTGTAAGTTTAAGTTTGTTCAACCACTATGATGACACACCAAATGCATTTGTATGAATCCTTTTTGTCTTCTTCTACAAAAGGGAAATTAATACAAAAGTAACTGATGTTATTAGATGACCTTACTGAGTTTGGTTAAGGACGCAAGAGGGATGTTAACATTTTTTAAGTTTGTTGTTCTTTTGACCTCTACATGGAGCAGACCTGTGCTGACAATTTAGTAAAATACCAGCCCCTCGTGTCATGTCGGGACAGCCCTGTTTATCACTGCAAACTTGTAGTGCTGGTATTTGGTAGTCTCTGCCATGTACATAGGCTGACAGTATGTGGCCTTCAGATTGCAGGTCTAAAACAAGGCAAAGCAACAAGCGAGGTACTGTTCCGTGTTAGCCGTCATGGGCAGCCTAGCTGTATGGAGAAGGTGCTTTCTGTATCCATGAGAGTCCATATATCCATGACCTATGAAATGCTTGAATTATTCTCACCTGTAATGTGATTTAAATAAGGTTTTTGAGTGTGCAGTATGTGTGTGTGTCATACGTTGAGGCTGGTGAGTTGGTCCTGGGTCATGCTGGCTCTGAGCTGCTCCTGTTTTAGCTGTAACATACACTCCTCCTGGGCAAACAATCTTTGCTGCTGTGCCTCCTATATACACACAGACACACAGACACACAGACAGACAGACAGACAGACAGACAGACAGACAGACAGACAGACAGACAGACAGACAGACAGACAGACAGAACACAGAACACAGAGAGAGCACAAGTTTATTTTTTACTATTTTCTATTTTCATTGTAGAATAATAGTGTAGACATCAAAACTATATAAAAAACTATGTTCTGGTTCATTTCTAGCTTGTTAGCTGGCTAGCGTTAAGTTAGCTGGCTAGCGTTAAGTTAGCTGGCTAGCGTTAAGTTAGCTGGCTAGCGTTAAGTTAGCTGGCTAGCGTTAAGTTAGCTGGCTAGCGTTAAGTTAGCTGGCTAGCGTTAGCTGGCTAGCGTTAAGTTAGCTGGCTAGCGTTAAGTTAGCTGGCTTGCCAGTTCAAATAATGACCATATCATATACAGAGCCTTGCAAAAGTATTCACCCTGTTTTCCTATTTTGTTGCATTACATACTGTAATTTAAAGAACACCCTCTGTGTAACTCTTTATCCACAATATAGCAGGGGGTTTAAAGCCATAACATCTATGTTTTTCTATCAGCAGACTATGATCGATAATGTCAAAAGCTGCACTGAAGTCTAAAAAAACAGCTCCCACAATCTGTTTATCATCAATTTCTCTCAGCCTATCACCAGTAATTTGTGCAAGTGCCATGTTTACAGTAAAATAGCATTGTACCTGGTCAAACACTATTTTTTCCAGAAGTTTACTAAAAGTTGGTAACAGGCTGATTGAGCCAGTAAAGGAGGCTTTACTATTCTTGGGTAGCAGAATGACTTTAGCTTCCCTCCAGGCCTGAGGGAACACACTTTACTATTCTTGGGTAGCAGAATGACTTTAGCTTCCCTCCAGGCCTGAGGGAACACACTTTACTATTCTTGGGTAGCAGAATGACTTTCGCTTCCCTCCAGGCCTGAGGGAACACACTTTCTAGTAGTCTTAGATTAAAGATATGGAGAATAGGAGTGGCATTATCATCTGCTGTAATCCTCAGTAATTTTCCAAGTTGTAAGACTCCGGTGGCTTGTCATTGTTGATAGACAATCATTTGTTCATTATTTCCACTTTACGGAATTCAAAATTACAATTCTTGTCTTTTGTAATTTGATCAGCTATACTTGGATGTGTAGTGTCAGTGTTTGTTTATGGCATGTCATGCCTAAATTTGCTAATCTTGCCAATGAAAAAATCATTAAAGTAATTGGCAATATAAGTAGGTTTTGTGATGAATGAGCCATCTTACTCAATAAATGAGTTTGCCTTTTTGCCCAGAATTTCATGGTAACCTCCAGTCAAGGTTTGAATATTGGTAAGCTGTGTGTTAGACTCACCTTGACTCCACGCAGGTTCCGTACCTCCTGTTTACAACGCAACAGCTCTCTCTGTAACAACACAACCATCACACACACACATTTTAGTCATTTAACTTCCAGTTAGTGCATTCATCTTAAGGTAGCTAGTTGAGATTACCATATGTCATAGTCAGTACATTCATCCCCATATAGCCAGGTGGGAGAACCACATATCACAGTCATAGTCAGTGCATTCATCTTAAGGTAGCTAGGTGAGACAACCACATATCACATCCATAGTAAGTACAATTTTCCTCAATAAACTATATATCAAAGTCAGTGCTAGTAGGCAAAGACAAGCTTTTCGGGTGGGGGGGAAAAGACAGCATTTCTCTACAGCTGGCCATGCTTTCCACCTGGCTACCCCTACCCCGGTCAACTGCCCTGCTTTCCACCTGGCTACCCCTACCCTGGTCAACTGCCCTGCTTTCCACCTGGCTACCCCTACCCCGGTCAACTGCCCTGCACCCCCCACAGCAACCTGCCCAAGCCTCCCCCATTTCTCCTTCACCCAAATCCAGGTAGCTGATGTTCTGAAAGAGCTGCAAAATCTGGACCCCTACAAATCAGCCGGGCCAGACAATCCGGACACTCTCTTTCTAAAATCATACTCAAAAAATTGTTGCAGTCCTTATTACTAGCCTGTTCAACCTCTCGTTCGTATTGTCTGAGATCCCCTAAGATTGGAAAGCTGCCGCGGTAATACCCCTCTTCAAAGGGGGAGACACTCTAGACACAAACTGCTACAGACCTATATCTCGGTCGCAGTTGTAAATGAGAGTTTGTTCTCAACTAGTCTACCTGGTGAAATAAAGGTGACAATAAAAAACACAATGGAGTCGTTCCATGCCATGACACCCACTATCTCAGATTGGTTCTGGAGTTACATTACTCAATCATTATATTGTTCAAACCCAACATCCGGTTTGGACCAAACTTATTCCTACCAATAAGTAAGACATAAGGAATCCAAAACAATGGTTAGAAGCCACCCACGGACCCCTCACCCCGCATGCCAAACCCACACTAACAAATCAAATTAAATGTGTTTGTCACATGCTTGGTAAACAACAGGTGTGGACTAACAGTGAAATGCTTGGTAAACAACAGGTGTAGACTAACAACAACAGGTGTAGACTAACAACAACAGGTGTAGACTAACAGTGAAATGCTTGGTAAACAACAGGTGTAGACTAACAACAACAGGTGTAGACTAACAACAACAGGTGTAGACTAACAACAACAGGTGTAGACTAACAGTGAAATGCTTGGTAAACAACAGGTGTAGACTAACAGTGAAATGCTTGGTAAACAACAGGTGTAGACTAACAACAACAGGTGTAGACAAACAACAACAGGTGTAGACTAACAACAACAGGTGTAGACTAACAACAACAGGTGTAGACTAACAACAACAGGTGTAGACTAACAGTGAAATGCTTGGTAAACAACAGGTGTAGACTAACAACAACAGGTGTAGACTAACAGTGAAATGCTTGGTAAACAACAGGTGTAGACTAACAACAACAGGTGTAGACTAACAACAACAGGTGTAGACTAACAACAACAGGTGTAGACTAACAGTGAAATGCTTGGTAAACAACAGGTGTAGACTAACAACAACAGGTGTAGACTAACAACAACAGGTGTAGACTAACAACAACAGGTGGAGACTAACAGTGAAATGTTTGGTAAACAACAGGTGTAGACTAACAACAACAGGTGTAGACAAACAACAACAGGTGTAGACTAACAACAACAGGTGTAGACTAACAACAACAGGTGTAGACTAACAGTGAAATGCTTGGTAAACAACAGGTGTAGACTAACAGTGAAATGCTTGGTAAACAACAGGTGTAGACTAACAACAACAGGTGTAGACTAACAGTGAAATGCTTGGTAAACAACAGGTGGAGACTAACAACAACATGTGTAGACTAACAGTGAGATGCTTGGTAAACAACAGGTGTAGACTAACAACAACAGGTGTAGACTAACAGTGAGATGCTTGGTAAACAACATGTGTAGACTACCAGTGACATAATAACAGAAAAATAGTAACATAATACACAATGAGTAACGATAACAGGGATAATAACATGGTTATATACAGGGAGTACCAGGTAGTAACATGGTTATATACAGGGAGTACCAGGTAGTAACATGGTTATATACAGGGAGTACCAGGTAGTAACATGGTTATATACAGGGAATACCAGGTAATAACATGGTTATATACAGGGAGTACCAGGTAGTAACATGGCTATATCCAGGGAATACCAGGTAATAACATGGTTATATACAGGGAGTACCAGGTAGTAACATGGTTATATACAGGGAGTACCAGGTAATAACATGGTTATATACAGGGAGTACCAGGTAGTAACATGGTTATATACAGGGAATACCAGGTAGTAACATGGTTATATCCAGGGAATACCAGGTAGTAACATGGTTATATACAGGGAGTACCAGGTAATAACATGGTTATATACAGGGAGTACCAGGTAGTAACATGGTTATATACAGGGAATACCAGGTAATAACATGGTTATATACAGGGAGTACCAGGTAGTAACATGGTTATATATGAGGAGTACCAGGTAGTAACATGGTTATATACAGGGAGTACCAGGTAATAACATGGTTATATATGAGGAGTACCAGGTAGTAACATGGTTATATACAGGGAGTACCAGGTAATAACATGGTTATATACAGGGAATACCAGGTAGTAACATGGTTATATATGAGGAGTACCAGGTAGTAACATGGTTATATACAGGGAGTACCAGGTAATAACATGGTTATATACAGGGAGTACCAGGTAGTAACATGGTTATATACAGGGAGTACCAGGTAGTAACATGGTTATATCCAGGGAGTACCAGGTAGTAACATGGTTATATACAGGGAATACCAGGTAATAACATGGTTATATACAGGGAGTACCAGGTAGTAACATGGTTATATCCAGGGGGTACCAGGTAATAACATGGTTATATACAGGGAGTACCAGGTAATAACATGGTTATATACAGGGAGTACCAGGTAATAACATGGTTATATACAGGGAGTACCAGGTAGTAACATGGTTATATACAGGGAATACCAGGTAGTAACATGGTTATATACAGGGAGTACCAGGTAGTAACATGGTTATATACAGGGAGTACCAGGTAATAACATGGTTATATACAGGGAGTACCAGGTAATAACATGGCTATATACAGGGAGGTAATAGCATGTCTATATACAGGGAGTACCAGGTAGTATCATGGTTATATCAAGGGAGTACCAGGTAATAACATGGCTATATACAGGGAGTATCAGGTAGTATCATGGTTATATACAGGGAGTACCAGGTAGTAACATGGTTATATCCAGGGAGTACCAGGTAATAACATGTCTATATATGAGGAGTACCAGGTAATACCATGGCTATATACAGGGAGTACCAGGTAATAACATATATTGTTCTGTTAAAGACCTGACTGGGTCCAGCACCCCACAGTATGACTTGTTATATAAAGACCTGACTGGGTCCAACACCCCACAGTATGACTTGTTATATAAAGACCTGACTGGGTCCAGCACCCCACAGTATGACTTGTTATATAGAGACCTGACTGGGTCCAACACCCCACAGTATGACTTGTTATATAAAGACCTGACTGGGTCCAACACCCCACAGTATGACTTGTTATATAAAGACCTGACTGGGTCCAACACCCCACAGTATGACTTATTATATAAATACCTGACTGGGTCCAACACCCCACAGTATGACTTGTTATATAAAGACCTGACTGGGTCCAGCACCCCACAGTATGACTTGTTATATAAAGACCTGACTGGGTCCAGCACCCCACAGTATGACTTGTTATATAAAGACCTGACTGGGTAAAGCACCCCACAGTATGACTTGTTATATAAAGACCTGACTGGGTCCAACACCCCACAGTATGACTGTGTTATATAAAGACCTGACTGGGTCCAACACCCCACAGTATGACTTGTTATATAAAGACCTGACTGGGTCCAACACCCCACAGTATGACTTGTTATATAAAGACCTGACTGGGTCCAGCACCCCACAGTATGACTTGTTATATAAAGACCTGACTGGGTCCAGCACCCCACAGTATGACTTGTTATATAAAGACCTGACTGGGTCCAGCACCCCACAGTATGACTTGTTATATAAAGACCTGACTGGGTCCAGCACCCCACAGTATGACTTGTGATATAAAGACCTGACTGGGTCCAGCACCCCACAGTATGACTTGTTATATAAAGACCTGACTGGGTCCAGCACCCCACAGTATGACTTGTTATATAAAGACCTGACTGGGTCCAGCACCCCACAGTATGACTTGTTATATAAAGACCTGACTGGGTCCAACACCCCACAGTATGACTTGTTATATAAAGACCTGACTGGGTCAACAACCCACAGTATGACTTGTTATATAAAGACCTGACTGGGTCCAACACCCCACAGTATGACTTGTTATATAAAGACCTGACTGGGTCCAACACCCCACAGTATGACTTGTTATATAAAGACCTGACTGGGTCCAGCACCCCACAGTATGACTTGTTATATAAAGACCTGACTGGGTCCAGCACCCCACAGTATGACTTGTTATATAAAGACCTGACTGGGTCCAACACCCCACAGTATGACTTGTTATATAAAGACCTGACTGGGTCCAGCACCCCACAGTATGACTTGTTATATAAAGACCTGACTGGGTCCAACACCCCACAGTATGACTTGTTATATAAAGACCTGACTGGGTCCAACACCCCACAGTATGACTTGTTATATAAAGACCTGACTGGGTCCAACACCCCACAGTATGACTTGTTATATAAAGACCTGACTGGGTCCAACACCCCACAGTATGACTTGTTATATAAAGACCTGACTGGGTCCAACACCCCACAGTATGACTTGTTATATAAAGACCTGACTGGGTCCAACACCCCACAGTATGACTTGTTATATAAAGACCTGACTGGGTCCATCACCCCACAGTATGACTTGTTATATAAAGACCTGACTGGGTCCAACACCCCACAGTATGACTTGTTATATAAAGACCTGACTGGGTCCAACACCCCACAGTATGACTTGTTATATAAAGACCTGACTGGGTCCAACACCCCACAGTATGACTTGTTATATAAAGACCTGACTGGGTCCAACACCCCACAGTATGACTTGTTATATAAAGACCTGACTGGGTCCAACACCCCACAGTATGACTTGTTATATAAAGACCTGACTGGGTCCAACACCCCACAGTATGACTTGTTATATAAAGACCTGACTGGGTCCACACCCCACAGTATGACTTGTTATATAAAGACCTGACTGGGTCCATCACCCCACAGTATGACTTGTTATATAAAGACCTGACTGGGTCCAGCACCCCACAGTATGACTTGTTATATAAAGACCTGACTGGGTCCAGCACCCCACAGTATGACTTGTTATATAAAGACCTGACTGGGTCCAACACCCCACAGTATGACTTGTTATATAAAGACCTGACTGGGTCCAACACCCCACAGTATGACTTGTTATATAAAGACCTGACTGGGTCCAACACCCCACAGTATGACTTGTTATATAAAGACCTGACTGGGTCCAACACCCCACAGTATGACTTGTTATATAAAGACCTGACTGGGTCCAACACCCCACAGTATGACTTGTTATATAAAGACCTGACTGGGTCCAACACCCCACAGTATGACTTGTTATGTAAAGAACTGACTGGGTCCAACACCCCACAGTATGACTTGTTATATAAAGACCTGACTGGGTCCAACACCCCACAGTATGACTTGTTATATAAAGACCTGACTGGGTCCAGCACCCCACAGTATGACTTGTTATATAAAGACCTGACTGGGTCCAACACCCCACAGTATGACTTGTTATATAAATACATTTTCTGTAGCTTAACCAACAAGGCTCATAATTTAACAATTGTATTTGTATTTATAGACGGCATACAAGGTTGTCTACAGGAAATGACAGACGACAACAACACGTTACAGACACTGTCTTTTCCCTCTGAGGATAATACAGTGCCACCATCACAGCGCGCTAACAAAGACTGCCCCCCCTCCTTCTCAGCGGCTGACGTGAGTAAAACATTTAAACATGTTAACCCTCGCAAGGCTGCTGGCCCAGACGGCATCTCTATCCGCGTCCTCAGATCATGAGCAGACCAGTTGGCCAGTCTGCTGTCCCCACATGCTTCAAGATGGCTACCATTGTTCCAGTACCGAAGAAGGCAAAGATAACTGAACTAAATGACTATCGCCCAGTAGCACTCACTTCTGTCATCATGAAGTGCTTTGAGAGGCTAGTCAAGGATCATATCACCTCCACCTTACCGACCACCCGAGACCCACTTCAGTTTGCATTCTGGCCCAAACAAAGCAAACAGCAAATGCATCCTACAAGTTTGTCGTAACACGCTTGATGTAATCATTGTGTGCTAGCAATATAGGACCACATACTAAACGTTTCACTACTTTAATACACATAAGTGAATTTGTCCCAATGCTAAAACAAATGCTGTAATTTCTAAACGGTTCACCCGATATGGATCAAAAAACCATCATTATTAAAGCTGACAGTCTGCACAAACCTCATGGTTACCATTTCAAATGCAAAGTGTTGGACTACAGAGCCAAAATGAGTCACTGTCCCAGTAATTTTGGAGCTCAACATAACTTCTTAATGAAAAACAGTATTTACCTTCAGCTCCTGAGTCTCCTCCATACTCTGATCTAGATGACTACGAATTACCACCTAGAGAGACACAGAGAGAGAGACACACAGAGAGAGAGAGGGAGGAGGGATAGAGAGAGGGAGGGGAGGGATAGAGAGAGCGAGAGAGCGAGGGGAGGGATAGAGAGAGGGAGAGAGGCTGTGTGTGAGAAATAGGAAACGCAAAGTTGATGAATACAGAGGGAAAATTGATACCTGTCTCTCTCTCTCACACACACACACACACACACACACACACACACACACACACACACACACACACACACACACACACACACACACACACACACACACACACACACACACACACAGAAAGAGAAATATGATCTGCACAGAGAACAACGATCTGTCCTAGAGGGAGAGCTGTGTTTGGGTGTTACCAGTTGAGAGG